>NW_027266753.1:0-62376 GCF_046630445.1 Rutidosis leptorrhynchoides
TAAAAGAAGAAGGGAATTCTAGTCCAGAAACTGGTGTGTGCTCTCACGAAAGAAGTTTCATGAGTCAGCCTGAATCTCGAAGGATCTGTACATAAATATATTTACATTACAATTCACATATAGTGTTACTGCATAATAGACAAAGAGAGTATTCTCATCCTTACCATTAGAGAACTTATAGTCCTGTGTCGAAGTCTCATGTTCCCACTCCTTCCAGCCGCGAATCTAAGAAACATAGATTTACTTATATTTAAAAGCATAAACATAATTTTTAATAAGGACAACGAAAAAGTTTAATTACAAGTTGAAATAACAAAAATTATTCCCTTTGTAGCTTTTTAACATGACATACAGCTGTTGAATGGGAAAATCACCCAGAAATACAGGAAACAGATTATTATAATGCACGAGGCATTTTCTTGTCAGGAATACAATCAAATGGTTTTTCCTATGGGCATCAGCTTGAAATAAAATAAAATAAAAAGACAAACCTTTAGCCTCCCAAGTGCCATGGTAAATGCACTGTAAATCACATGAAAGACAGCCAAGAAGAAAATGAGGATGTGCAATTGATGCAATCCATCGAGAGAGATAAGAGGCTCGTAACCCTGCAAACAAAACCAATAGAACAAGCTTGAGTTTGCATATTATTCGATCACAAATTGGTCAATTTTGGGCAAAGAAAACTAAGTTTGAAGTGTTTTTGGTGCACTGACATCCTTGCATCTAGAGGAAGAGCTCGCGGAAGCTAAAAATCTTTTGTGATACGACAAGAGTCTCCGGCGATGCTCTTCCCCAGCTGATGTGGCTTCCTTCTTGACATTCAATGCACACGGTAACATAGAGTCTGCAATGCTGATAGGGATACATATCTTTGCAAAATAGCTTTGTCCAAATGTTAGCAGTAGAGAAATGAAACCCAGAATCATCAACTCTGCAACAAAATTAAAGCCATCCCAACTATTATCTATCCATAAAATCTAGCTTAACCGAAGAAACATAACGGTAAGTGTGTATGTTCATACCCGATTTAACCTTCTCCAAGGCTTCAAAAAGAGCTTTCTTTTGCCTTTCAGTGAACCACTGGTTTTCAAATTGGGTTGAAAGTCAATTAAAATCAAAATTAAAAACTCATAAATGAAAACTAAATATCAAACAAAGTAAACGTACTTTGCCAAGATGGTGGAGACTAGATTCCAACACAATTGAGATAAGGATGATAATCGAACAGACAGTAGCGACAGCCCATGTCGGAGTTTGATCGAGTTGTCTCGCTGAACTATCCGTTGAAGAAGATGCCGACACACCGGTTTCTTCAAAAAGACAGAAGCAGAGACAACAAGCTGCTAAATAGTACAACATCCTTAAAACCTCCATTGTTTCTGAGAATGGTGGTTTGGTGATTGAAATTTTTTCAATTAAATTAAATCTTAATGATTATAAAGAGAACAAAAACAAGGGTTAATTAGCTGGCATGGATTAATTGAGTTTAAGATGCTAAAAAACAAAACTTGATAATGATCAAAAGCTGTTGCTCTGCTGCCATTTCCTTCTTTGGCATATATGTATATAGTTTAAAGTATGGATTTTTTTCCATCTTGACTTTTAAAGTCTGAAATCGTGTTTCGGGTATGGATTTGATTAGGCAGGAAAGATGAATATAAAAAGAAATTATAAAGAGAGAATGGAAAGAAGAAGAAGAAGAAGAAGACGACGACGACAATGGGGAAAGGAATGAAACTGAAGTTTCATAGTCTTTCTTTTCACTAACATATGTTAAGGCATTAATTAAGGTAGTAATTAATTGAATATCAAATCAAAATCCCGAGAATTAAATCGATTTGCATAGTGATTCAAAGTGTCGTTCATTAATCAATAAATTTTTGTGAATGAAAAAAAATTATAGCCAATTTATCATTTCGTACGCTGTTAATTAAAACGAAAAATTATGCTTACGATTGTTGGTTAGGAGTAAATCACCTCAAAAAATCCCGAGAAATAAACTACTTTCGTCACTAATTTATTTTCGTTTTTCTATGTAAATGAATAGTAGTTGTTGTTTAGGCAGTAGGGACAGCCCAAATCTACTTTTACGTGGTGGAACGGTTGGTTGATTGGTAGTAGGGTCAACGTCAACGTCACCCCTCTCTTTCAAAAGTTTTATTTTATTTTCTTTATATACTGTACTGTATTTGGATACCTTTATTTTATCAATTTAAATAAATGGAACATAAGAAACAAAAAATCATGAATTTTCCGTTTTATTGCAACTTTTTCTGGCCAATTCCATTTAATAACAATATTAGAAAAAGGACTACTTCATCTTGTCCACCCACGAATTGTGTAATAAAGAATTACAAATATTCAAGAAATAATCGGTTAATCGAAATAATTATTTATATGTTATTAGTAATTATATTAAACAATACATTTTATTATGTTGATAAAGTTAATTTAATAAAAAGTATTATTAAAAAATTTAGTTAAAATATATATTAATTTTATAAAATAATATTTAAATTATATAAAAATAAATTTTATTATATAATTTTTCACGTAGAGCAGATATATTACTTTTAAAAATTTTTTTTTTTTTTTTTTTTATGAATACTCCCTTTTTTCTATTACAAGTCTACCGACTAGTACTGATTCACTACTCAAAAAAAAGAATTGTACACCTTCAATTTTAAAACAGTTGTTCATTTTGAATTTTTTCAACAATTTAAGTTAAATGTTCATTAATAGTAAGATAACCCTTACATCAATACATCTTTATTCTTAATTCACACTCTATCTTTGGACAATTAATTCACTATATTAGAATCGAAAGAGAATATTAATGAATAACTAGCTTCATGAATAGTTACAGTATTTATATACGATTCTAGACTACTGGAACAATCTACTAATCTAGGCTTATGGTCTTTTTGTATAAAAAGAAAAACGTTGGAGACTTTGATACCATATTAGAAATAAAACTGTAACTCTCATTAAAATCAGCGGCAGCAGTATTCAAGAAGAGTTGATCTCCATCAACAAGTTTTTCAGTTTTGAATCTATACACTTTCGCATATAGTCTCGGTTTTTCAATAATTATCGCACCATTTGACAAATTGGTGTGGTTGTATCCGCATTCGATCAGAAAAAGCAACGCGCGGATGATTTGACCGATCAATATGAAGAGGTCTCCATTTATGACATTCCTCCATAAATCGGTATTACGACGACTATTTTTGCAGTAGGTCTTACGTCTGACATTGATAAAATCTTTGAGGCACACATACGAGACATACTCAACGAGAAGAATGTTGGAGTCCACGTACAAATGTTTCAATAGGAGGAAGTAGCCATTTGGGTAATTCTTTCGAAAGTCTCGAACAAAGTCTTGAAACTGCCATATATGAATTTGCAAAGAAAGTGATCAACAATACAGTATATACTAATCTCTATATGCAAGTTCTTTAACCCGATTGAGTCTAAAGGCTCAAAGAGGTATCCCTTATATAAATGAAACTTGGTACGGTCCACTGCTTGCTCTAGTTGGTATGAAATATTTACCTGGTTAGTAGGAGGGCCACCGACCCCATTAGATTTGAAAGAGAATATTAATGAATAACTAGTTTTCTCATTTAATTATCATAAACAGTATACAACATTTATTTACGATCTTAGACTATTGAAACAATCTAGACTTAGTGCCTTTCTGTACATAAAAAAAAACGTTGGGACTGTTATTTATAGACAATCTATGTGACCGCTTTTAATAAAACGCTGTCGTTTTGTTTTTCAGCTTTGTTTTCTCCTCTACTAATATATATTGAAAAATAAAAATAAAATGCATTAATTATTGGCTTGAAAAGAAAAAGAGTATATCAAATTGTTAAAATGAGAAAAAAGAAATAGAGAGTAGGAAAGTATATTAAAGTACTCATTCCGATCTATTTTAAGTGTCTCGTAATGAAAATCGTGAATTTTAAAAAAATAATTAATAATAAGAAAAATTATTTGTATATCCATCATTTATTATTTAAAAATCATAAATATTTATTCAAAATAAAATATTAATTGAAATAAATGCAAAAATAATAGTAAAAAAATAGTTTAAATATACATATATTTTATAAAATAAAATTTGAAATAGACTAAAATAAATTTCATTACGAAATATTTGATATTATTTTAAAATAAAAATAGTATATATTAAGTATAACACCTATTAATTGACGTAAATATAGAATGGATATATATAGAAATGTAGTATTATCTCTATCTTTAATTAATATCGTTTTTATTTTTTTGAGATTTATTAATATCGTTTTTAACTTAAAAAGTAAAAACGGAAGACGTAGGGAATAGTATGTAGGAGCTATTGTTGTTTATAACCTAACCTAAACTGAATTGAAATGATGATGATGACCATGTTTCCACAATTCAAATTGACAACGCGTACGTAACCAATAAATATCAGCACCGCCATGAATGAATGAATGGAATGGATCTTCTATATAGTCTATGTGATTGGATTCATGCAAACTGTTTCACCTACTTATTTTGACTTTTTGACCATGCTGATGTATGTACAACAATAACTCATATCCGCCGATAAATTCATGCATTCCAAATTTTGGGAGAATGGATTTTGAATAGGTAGTTTATAGGAAAAGAAACGACAACTCATATCCGACTTCCAAAATGGTCTATAATGGGCCGATAGAAAATGGGTCAATTGCTGACCAAAACAAGCATGGGCTGCAACTTAACAATGTATTCCAATTATTACACCTTTACATACTCTTGGGCTGTAACAAAAACCAGTGTTTTTTTCTGTTTCTTTTTGTTTTTTGGTCTAATCCATTATCCATCTGTTCAAAATTGCATGAGGTTCATTGATCGGATCGGTTCTCGAAGGGTGAACAACAATTTCTAACGTTTTTTCTACTCTTGAGTAATATTAGTTCATATTCTAGTAGCTACTAGCTAGTATTCGTCGAGCTAGTCTTGTTTCAAACATCATTTTAGTTTTATTAAAACAAATGGTAAGAAATGCATATTTTAAAAGAATTTGGAACGAGACAATGGATCTTCCAAACATACAATGAACTGGGTTTAATGATTCCGATTGATTGTTTCGGGAGAAACTCAATCCCCTCATAGAAAGGAAAAAAGACAATGTAATGCGCTTTTCAGACAATGAAATGCTCTTTACCTTCTCAAATCATTTTTATTGCCAAAAGCATTAATGAAGACCTTTTAGCTGCAAAAGGATCAGGCCCCTCTCGCCAACTTCCCGACAGAAACATCAATCTTGCTAACTGGATTGAACCTCCTGAGGGGGCTTTTAAAGTTAATAGTGATGTTGCCATCTTTTCGAACATTGAGAAATGGAGTTCTGGAATTGTCATCAGAGACCATAATGCTGATATTGTCACTTACAAAGTTGATTTCCAGTTTGGTTTTCCGGATATCTTTATTATAGAAGCTTTAGCTCTTTTACTGGGGGTTTTATTAGCAAGATCGACCCACTTGAAGCGTGTTATTCTTCGAATCGGATGCGTTTATTGTCATCAACGAAATCAACAGTCATAGCACGTGTAATTTGTCTTGTAGGGAAAGTAATCGCTAAGATAAAACACTTGGCTTTAGATTTCACTTCTTGCAATGTTATTTATACTCGAAAAATAACAATCACCTATCTCATTCAATTACGAATCTTAAATTGAATGGGAGCGGACAATTGCCATCTTCATTGTATCGCCTTGCCGAACTTGATTAAATTAATAAAATCCTTTTCTCATTAAAAAAAACATATATATGTCATACTAAAATTTAGAAAAAAAACACATGTCAAATTTTCATGGATATTGATTGTGGAGCATTATGCTAACATATGAGTCAAGTTTTTTGCTAAGAATTCCATTTATACATATCTCATAGATTGGGATAATAATATTTTTAGTACCTCAAATCGAATTTAGCTATATTTTGGTACCTCGTGCATTTTTTTAACATTTTCATATCTCTCTATTAGAAATTCTAACAAATTCATACTTTTTACTTATGTGGCAGTCTTATTCGTTAAGTCTATCCTATTCAGTGCCATATATGTGACACATCAACCTATTGATTCCGCAAATATGACACGTCATCATCATCAACATTTCTAAAAAAATTCCATAATCCGGCCACCAAAGGTAGCCCGCCGCCATTTCTGGCGGTGCCGCCGTCAAACGTGGTCGGATTCCGGAATATTTTACATGGACGGACTCGTTTCGACGAGGTAAACATTGTGGTGGTGTCAGATTTTTTGAAATTTCAAGCCGTTTGGTGCAGTCTAAGGTTAAAGATGCGATTTCCTAACTTTTAAGCTTAGATATATAATCAAATGTTTAAAATGTGAACAATTCGACACCACCACAATATTGACCTCGTTGAAACGAGTCTGTCCATGTAAAATATTCCGGAATCCGACCCGTTTGACGGCGGCACCGCCGGAAATGGCGGCCGGCCACCTTTGGTGTTCCCCGATCTCCGCATTTTAAAAAATTATACACCTTCCGATCCGTTTCAACGAGATGAACTTTGTGGACGTGTCGAATTTTTCAAATTTCAAACCGTTTGTGTAGATCTAAGTTTAAAAGGTGCGATTTCCGAATTTTTAACCTTAGATCTACACCACACGGTTTAAAATTTGAAAAATCCGACACCGTCATAATTTTCATCTAGTCGAAAAGAGTCCTGGTGTATAAATTTTTCCAAAATTCGAAGACGTTCGACGGAAGCACTGCCGGGAGTAGCGGTCGTACCACCTTTGGTAGTAGCCGGATTCCGGAATTTTTTTAGGAATGTTGATGATGATGAAGTGTCATATTTACTGAATCAATAGGTGATGTGTCATATGTGTGATATTGACTAGGATAGACTTAACGAAATAAGACTGCCACAAAAAATAAAAATATGAATTTGTTAAAATTTCTAATGCAAAAATATTAAAATATTAAAAAAATACGTAAAATATCAAAATATTAATTAAATTCAATTTGAGGTATCAAAAATATTATTATTCTATCATAAATTTATAACCATTCAAATAAAGATCAAAATTGTCATTTAATATTGTTTGGGCGATAAGGGACGGACGTATATTATTTCTACATTCATGTGAGTGTTTGTTTGATGGATAAACAATTATCACATGAAATTCATCAAAAAATAAATAAAAATTTATCACATGAAGAAAGACACTGAATGCGATTGTACAAGTCCTGTATATATACGTGGCATAAAATTCACAAAATCAAGCACTATATACGTGTTAAACGTTGCCTAAAATTTTATTTTAACTATTATTTAAATAAAACAACAGTAATAAATCAATCTTGATCTTAAAATATATCCAGGACCACTAAACCATGATCTGAAAAATCTTGACCTGGATTTGTATCAACTTAATCCAATTAAGCAGCCTTTTCATCATAACTTTAAACTAAATCTCATCAGCATGAATTTGCCTTTTTCATTTTGGGATAATTCTAAATCTGCAGAATTATATATAGAATTACAAGTTGGTTAGATTCTGCTTATCTAAGTTTCTTTTAACCGACTTTGTTTACGGTCATCACATATCGTAAACAGTCATATATATACTATCTCCATCTTAAAATAAATAAAATTTTTACATATAAAATTATATAAAAAATTTATATCTATTTTAAAACGGAATGAATATATATATGATTATAAACAGAGAAGAAAAAAGAAAACACTACACCTTTGCCAATAAGTATATCTTTTCCACCACACACTACTCTTTAATTGGCTCAAATTATGTATTTTAGTTTAAAAATAATGCTCAAATATGTAAGTGCATTTCAACTTGAGCCACACATATCGAAGAGTATTGATGATGATAGATCTATATGTGGGGGCGTGATGGGGTTTACGTTTCATAGAAGTTTCAACAGTTAGTGGACACATCCAAACCCTCTTGAAATATAAAATATTTGGAACCGTCGTTAAGGGATAAGGAAATCTTTCAGAACCAATAAATGTAGAGAATAATTTTTGTCAATATAATAATACATATTAAATAAATTATAAAAAAATTAATGAACAGACACATCAAATTTTGCTAAAATAAAATGTACGGATGCAGCGGCTAGCTATATATATATATAAATTGATCAATATGAAACATGTTTTGGAAAATTAAGAACGGCGTCACGATCAATATCTAACAATAGAACGTGTCATGAACTAGCTATAGCTCACTATAAATATACATGCATATATTGGCTCTGTCAAACCATCAACCCTTAAAAAAAAAAAAAAAAACCATTCAACCCTAGCTAGCTATACATTATTAATTCAAACTAATTATCTCCTCTTAATTTATAAGGAAGGCAAAAATATGTCATTCCTAATTTCACCATTTGAAACCTTCTCCTCTATCTTAGTACTTGCTTTAGTACTTGGTATAATTTCTATAATAATGTTTGCAATGCATAGGATTATCCTAACGAAAGATCCTCCAAGAAATTACACTCAAAGCTCCCTCCAGGTCCAGTCCCTTGGCCTATCGTTGGGAATATTCCGGAAATGCTGCTTACAAACAAACCAACATTCAGATGGATACACAACTTCATTGTGAAATGAATACCGATATCGCATGTTTTCGTCTAGGAAATGTCCATGTTGTCCCTGTCACGTGCCCTAAAATTGCCCTCGAGTTCTTAAAAGAAGCAAGATGCAAACTTCGGAACAAGGCCACTCTCTTTCGCTGCCCAGACGTTAAGTGGGGGTTATCTAACGGCTGTAGTTTCTCCGAGTGGCGACCAATGGAAGAAAATGCGAAGAGTCTTGGTTTCCGAAATCATTTCTCCGTCGAGACAGAAATGGCTTCATAGTAGAAGAGACGAAGAGGCAGACAATCTTCTCTTCTACGTTCATAATCAAGTGAAGAAGTCTAAGAATGTTGATACTAGAACTACGGCAAGGCATTATTGCGGCAATTTGACTAGAAGGATGTTGTTCGATAAGCGATACTTTGGGGAAACAACATCGGATGGAGGACCAGGAGTTGCTGAAATGGAGCATGTCGAAGCAAGCTTCACTTCCCTAGCTTATATCTACGCATTTTGTATATCTGACTATATTCCTTGCTTGACTGGACTCGACTTGAATGGTCATGAAGAGATCATTAAAAATGCTTGTCGGAGAATGAACAAGTATCATGACCCTATAATTGATGAAAGAATTCAACAACGGAGGAATGGGAAAATTGAGGAGCCAAATGACTTGCTTGATGTTCTTATTTCGCTCAAGGATACTCATGGCAAGCCATTGCTCACGCCAGATGAAGTTAAAGCACAATCTAGGGTAAGTATGTACTTTCAAATCAATTTGCATTTATTAATATTCATAGTTTAGCATACTTTACAATATTTCATAGTTTTATAAACTTGTTACACAAGAAATCAGTAACTTTCATATTAATCTATCAACTCTCACATGCATTTAAATATATATAACAAGTAATATGTATCTTATTTTAGGTATTACAGAAGATTTAATAGTTGAGAGAGGAAAGTGGCGTCGTAATATTATGTAGATAATTTTTTATAGATAGTTTCATAAGATCAGAAAAATTATATATAAGATAGAATATATCATACTTTAAAATAGAAAGACTATTTATAGAAATAGGTAATATATCTCTATATTATATAGCATGATTTATTATTATTTTACTATTATATTTTATATATAATATTATATTATATGATTTATGATATGGCATGTGACTCAAATATTATCTTTGAACTTAAATGCGAGGATTCGTATAGCCGACTCCACTCGATAAAATTGAGGCTAGTTAATTTGGTTTGATTTATCTCTGTCTTCAAATAAATGTCAATTTTACTTTTTAGATTTATTGAAAATATGATGTTTTTAATGTCTAGAAACATCATATTTTCAATAAACCTAAAAATAAAAAACGACATAATACATATATTTATTTGAAGAGTAATTTCCATACATCGAAAGGTTATTTACTTACATGTATATTATTGATGAAATTGATCAAGGAAGCCAATTAATTAATTAACCTCAAAATTTATTAATTATTGTAGGAGATATTTGTTGCGGCAATAGATAATCCATCAAATGCAGTGGAATGGATAATGGCAGAAATGGTAAATAACACTGAAATCCTAATCAAGGCAGTTGAAGAGCTAGACGATGTCGTAGGGAAAGAGAGACTAGTCCAAGAATCAGATGTTCCTAAACTCAACTACATCAAAGCTTGCATTCGAGAAGCTTTTCGTCTCCACCCAATCGCTCCCTTCAACGTTCCTCACGTTGCCACGTCGGATGCCACGGTGGCAGGCTATTCCATCCCAAAGGGTAGCCACGTGTTATTAAGCCGAATGGGACTCGGAAGAAACCCTAAAGTATGGGTCGACGAGCCACTCAAGTTCAAGCCTGAGCGTCACTTGATGACGGAAGGAGGTGGTGACGTGGCACTGACGGAACCGGGATTACGTTTCATATCCTTTAGTAGCGGACGGCGTGGTTGTATAGCGGCTTCGATGGGGACAACCATGACGGTGATGTTGTTAGCAAGGCTAATTCAGGGTTTTAATTGGACTAAGCCGGATTGTATCTCTAAGATTGAACTTGTCGAATCTACAAACGATCTATTTCTTGCAAAACCATTGACCTTAAAGCCACACCCACGATTGCCTTCTCATTTATATCCTCGTATTGTTATTTAAATTACTTTAATTTATAGTATTGTCCAAGGTATTCATAATTTACTAAAGTTGAGTTTGGAATTGTTGCGGCTTACGACTGATCTAATCATTTTTTATAAATGATTGATTAAAGCGGCTGAAAAATGGTAGATGTCAATATACTCGTTGATAATTTATATTGTCTAAAATATGTATTCATGATATTATCTGTGTTTTATTGTTCTATAAATATAGGGAGGAGATTAATCACTAGCTAAATACAAAGAGAATTAATTTCAGATGTTATTAAGTTGCGATGAAACATAAGAAACATATGCGAGTTTCACGGTTAAAAACACTGAGACTAAATTTCTCCAAAAATTTACAAACATTAAAAAAAATCTATTTATAAAATTACTCAACCCCTACTAAAAAATACTTGTTGACTAAATAAATAAAATAATAAGATATAATAAAAAATAGACTAAATAAAATATTCAAAAGTTAATTATTCTATATGAAAAATAAATATCATAACTTCTCTCGGTTGGACCGTTTGTCCATAATCCTTCCTCCATCAAGTCATACCAAAAATACCTTTTTCCTACAAACACATATACATAATATTTAAATTCATAATTATTCTCAAAGAAAAAAGAAAATCTCTCCATAATTATTCTCAAAGAAGAAGAAAACGAGTCCGTTAATTAATTCAGCTACAACTTAATTTGATTTATGTATTAAAACCATCCATTCAAAATACATTATATTTTAATTTTAAAATTTCATATGATATGGTATTTAGTCAATAAATCTTCGATATATATTTATTTAGGGTGTGTTTATTTTTCGTTTCGTTTCGACTCGTCTCGACTCGATTGTGTTTGATTGTGATTTTGGATGATTGAGTGTGATTTTGGTAGATTGGATGAATTAATGGATGATTGACGTATGGTTAAATATATATTATAATAATATGAAAAATTAGTGTATATCGATAGTGGATGATTGATGTGTATGGTTGAAAATATATTATAATACGTTTAAAATGTATAATAGTAATTAATGAAATAAAATATAATATATTTAACTATGATTAATTCATATGAGTTAAGTTATGTTTTGAATCAAAGAGAATCAAAATGAATTAAAGTGAGTCAAAATCAATCGAACCAAGACGAATCAAGATGAAACGGAAAAAAAAACCGAAATCTTAAATAAATTTAAAAATACAAAAACACTGGTTTTTTTAAATACAAATAGAGTATTTATTAGTAAGTTTTCATGTTACTCGCTAGGAAGCTAGATCATTAACTAACTAACTAGAGGACTCGAATTCGAACTTCGAAGCCTGAAAAAAAAATGTCGTTGGAAGTGTCATCACCCGCAAGGCAGAGCCCTATTATCTTTAACGAGACCTGATTTTTGCACTCATTAATTGCACTTTGTGGCATTTCATGCACAAAATATGACGAGTTCGATAACTTTATGTTTGTTCGAGTCTATTTATCACACAGTCGATTTTTACCATCGATTATTTTGGCTATTTGAGCTCCATGTATTCCATCATTTCATGTCTCTGCCGAAACAAATGGAGCATTGTCGAGGGCCCATGGTAAATTTAAGTTTCATTTCGTGGGCTTCCGACAGATATGAGAAGGGCCCAACATTGAACTTGTGGCCCATTTCAGCCCATATCGTGTCTCATAGGCTGTGGCTGATCTGGTAAAAAGGACAAAACAAAACTCTTGTGAAACGGAAAAATCATCGGACGAGTAGAGCAAGAAAGAAAAATGATCAGAGTAAATGTACACCACCCCATCTCCCATGGGGATTCTTTCTTAATCTCAGTCAGAAATCCTCATACCCATTTCGTATCTGGTTCGTAATTTCAATACTTTGATTTCAGTTTAGCTTTTATATTTCCTGCAAAATCCAATTGCTTAATTTCTTACCATTGTGATGATTTCCTGTCAGGTTCTTGTTGTTGTCAGAGCTCTCTGAATTACTCTCCTGCCATTTTCAAGCTTAAAGCAAACAGAAGTATCATCAAAGCTTGAGCAAGGTACTTGTTGTTGTTGATTGAATTTAGTAGTAGTATTTGTTTTCTGTGTGGTGTGGCTATTTTCTTCTATAATTCAAAATTAAAAATACTATTTTTGTGCAAATTACAACGGTGGTGGTGGTGATGGTGGAAGACTAAGTAGTTCGACAGCGACAGGAATCTTCGTTGGAGGTTCGTATTAGGAGGAATTGTTGTTGGCTCATTGGCTTGTGTGTTTGCTACCCAGGTATGTATATATATATATAATGTATGCATGTGTTCAAGCTAAGTATTTCCTTACTTTTTGTGGCATACTGGAAAAATGTACTATTTAGTTAATAATCTTCGCTAAATACTTGTCATTTGGATGAACCTAAACATGCCGTGAGAATACTATCTTATGCATTTAATTCGATTGCTCCTAGCAGCTCATTTTCGCATATACTAGTTCAATTGAGAAGTCGGTCTTTTTTCTTTATTTGGCAGATAAGCAAGACACTAGCAGGAGCTGACCGAAAAGATCTGATGAGGAAGCTGCCTAAATTTATATACGATGAAGAGAAAGCCTTGGAGGTGTGTTTTATATATTTTCATTCCTTCTTTACCGAGCGCAAATGTAAACATAAATTTGAAGCTGTATTGTACTAAGTGGTGAATAACTACATCTTATTACCGTTCAATTGTGCATTTTGGGAATAGAATAGGTTTGATGCATCTGTTTCAAGTAAAAAGATTAGGTCTGTCAGTGATCACACTATTCTAGTAAGGTTGCTTTTGTTCGTAATCATAATAATGGTGCTATTTATTCTCAGAAAACTCGCAAAGTGCTTACAGACAAGATTGCAGAGCTGAATGCCGCCGTTGATGACGTTTCGTCTCAGCTTCATGCAGACGACGATGATGATTCCTTGAAAGGCAATGCAGTAAACACAGATACATCAAAAGCCACCACCTAAGCTAACACAACATCTTTGTTCTTCTGGAATATGCTATGTAAATGAGCACATGTTTTGCATCATTGTATGTATCTTTGTATAATGTATGTATGTATGTATGTATGTTATGTATCTTTGTATGTAATTTAATCAGAAGCTGAGAGAAAAGTGTCAAACTTGCCTTTTAAGAAATCTTTCACTGTGTTAGCATGATGATTTCTTTACTCTTTGAAATAGTACAAGCAAGAAGTATTCCCGGGCCAGGCCCAGTTTTGTCACGTAGGCTAGTCGCCTCTTTAGTAAAATCTGGTTAAAGAACTCATTTTTTCACGAATTCATCATCGAGACAAAAGAATTATGAATAAATGACGGCGAGTTCGGTCCCGACTAAATTAATCAATTTCTTTCTTTATTTGTTCTCAGGAAATTTCCAAAAAGGACGTTTCTAGCATTATTGAATAATGCCATTACACCACAAAACTCCTACTGTTGGCGTCTTTGAGTCAACTTTACTAGTTGTGGGCCTGTGATACGCTTTGTCTTGTTTCTCAACCCAATTATAATATGGGCATGTGTGCAACTCAAAAACCCCGTAATGGACCCACAAAGAAAAGGGAGGATCCGGAAATTATAATGACTTACTACCGGTCCACTTTCGTATGTAACGAAATTTGATTTAATTTAGATATAATTTTATAAAATTAATATATATATTTTAGGTAATTTTTCCAGTCACGTCTTTAATTTAATTCACTCTATTAATATAAGAGAATGTGTAGTCTAATATTTTTTTTTGTCTATTTTAAGTGTCTCGTTATAAAATTTGTTTTGTTCCACTTTAAGTGTCGTTTTATGAAATTCATGCAAATTTGAGCTCTTTTTTCCTGTCTTATCTTTACATTTATTTCAATAAATATTCCATTTTGAATAAATATTTATGATTTTTTAATAATAAATAATGGACAGACATGTAATATTTTTCAATCATTAATTATTTTCTTAATATTTTCAACTTTCATTACGAAACATTTGAAATAGACCGGAAGAAGTAATTCATAGAATTAATGACACACAAATAATTGTTTTGTTCAACTGATTATTTCTTTAATATTTATCATTTTTATTACGTGGCACTTGAAGTTGATCAAATGAAATATTATATATCATTATATTTAAGGGTTTTTTTTTTTGTTTTATGAGTTGAAAGTTATGAAGCACCGTGACTCCAAAAATGTTATCGTCTCCGTCCCGCAGAAAATTACAAATGTAATTTTTTAAAAATACATGTAAACATTTTGAAACGAAAGGACGGACGGGTGAACATTTGTAGTCCGACCGGCAATGAGAATGCCGGTCGGACTACTTAATTAAGTGGATTAATTAAGTTAACCGACATTGCCGGTCAAGGTATTTTTTTTTTCCTTCTCTTTCCCTTCTTCTATTGGCTAGTTTTTTTTTTTTTCTTTTTACAAGACCGACAATGCTATTGCCGGTCGGAAGATCATAATTAAGCCTTAATCCGTGATTAGCAAGACCGACGATCCCATTGTCGGTCCGCCTAAAAAATATTCACCTCTCCGTCCTACTGTTCACAAAAGTAGCGCACCCCACCGTCCCGAGATGGAAACTTGAGAGTCAATAATGCTTAGCATGCTACAAGCCACATGCTAAATTTCTAACTAAAAACGTGACATAATCGTCTCAAGTTATCATCACCACCAAACTTCAATCATTGTACTAGTAATGTTTTATATTTCAGAACCATTGATAATCCATATACATTACCAACATATATAAAAAGGAAAAGAAAAGAAAAAAAGCGCACCAAGAAAACACAATAATTTATTTTGGACATTAATTCATGATGAAATACGTACGTGTAGAAAATTACAGATTCGTTAACCAGAACCACTCAAACTCACTTGTGGATTTTATTTCTTGCATCCCAAATTAAATATTAATCTTAAAAATTTCATATAAATTAATAAAATATATTTTTTATTAATTTTTTAATATAATTATGATTGTATGGACTAAAAAATTCTCGTTAAAATATATGGATGAAGATGGTGATGGTGAAGTTAGTGAGAGAGAGTACATGGAGACATGAGGGTGAAGATGGTAAAGGTATAATGAAATTATGAAAAAACATAATTAATGTTCCTTAAATTTGTCAAAATTTATATTTAAATTAGATGAAAAATTATGTTTATATTAGCATCTAATTTGGGACGGAAGGGTATAAATTACCCAAACAGAACTGTACACTTGGGAATCTTGCTTTGGTCTTTTGTCGTGTTTTTTTCTTTCTTTAATTATTATCCTCAAAGAAATTTTATCAAAAATAAATAAAAAAAAAAAGTTGACAATGATTTATAGATGGTGAACCGTTTTTTGAATTTTACCGCGCATTCTCTAGCTTTGTTGGGCTCATCGATTTCGTCCACACTGACTGTGCAAATTCTAAACAATTCTCACCCGTCTTGCGATATATTTTTTTCCGATTTTTTTTATTTTGTCTCAAAAAAATATTCTCATATATAATTAAAATTAAAATATTATATTATATTATATTTTTCTTATTATTTTATTTTGTTATCTTATTCTGTGTGATAATATCTCGAAAAATATATATTAAGAGACGAAAAAAGTAATTGTTAAGAGATGGATCACAAGCTTAAGCTATAGAATTTTTATCATTTGATTATAACTCAACCGGATAACACGAAAGTAATGTTAGTGACTGATCATAAGTAGCTAGTTAATTACGAAGGATTGGAAAGCTTTTCCACCAAGTTAGACAAAAACTTTCCTCTTTCTGTTATTTTGTTATGGTAAGAAGATTAATATAATATATATGTATTTCGATCATCTTCAATACTCCCTCCAATATACGTAAAGTGTTGTGTAATAAAATTTGTTTTGGTCAATTTTAAATATCGTTTCTTATCATTTTGTCTAAAAAAATGACTTTTATATAGAGGGTAACCCTCCATCATCTCAAGCAATTCTAAAAAATTGCGTCTTAAAGAGTCGACTCGTTGATCTCCAGAAAAAAAACTCACCTAAATAACCACTATGTCAACAAATATAATTTTGATCAAAATATGTTTGTATATTTTATGTTATCTTTAAATTATATATATATATATATGTATATGTTATCTTCTTTTTTGTGCTAATATGATGGAGTATAACTTTTATCATGCGAGATTTTTTATTTTAATCATCATGCGAGACTTTCAATGGATAGGAATGAAGGAGTAGTAATAAGTATAACGAATTCATTCATAAATTAATGAGAAAAGCCATATATTGTTAAAAACTTTTGCTCTTTCTGTTATTCTGTTATGGTAAAAGGTTAAAAGAATACGTACTGACCATCTCGTGTACGTTACATAAACCATAGCCGCCATTGGACCATCTTGTTATAAACGAGGTTGACGAATTGTGCTTTTGCATATGTAACTATATATATATATTTTATATATAAACCTTTTTAAGATAACAAGACATGTGAACAATTTGATTTTTGCAAATTACTGACGCGGCGTATCGAGGTATTTGTAATCTGATTAATTAGTTTAAACTTTGAAAGCCCCCGACGAGCAACCTCCATAAATTATATAGGAATTATTCAAATTTAGTTTCTGTATTTGTTGACTAAAACAAATAAACAATAACATTTCTATACCAGGTTCATCTATATCTAGTCATCTACCATGCATGCGATGCCAACTATTTGATGAATATATTCTTTTTTTATATATAAAAAAATATAGATGAATAGATATAGCATAAAAAATATTTGATGAATATATTCGGACTAAACAAAATACGGATTCTTTATTAAAATTTGATCAAAATTAAATTAATTATTATTCAACACATTGTGTATCATATATATTCATATCATATTATATAAAAATTAATTATTTTAGCACATGTCCGAGAAAATCTTAACATACATATTTTGATTTGGAGATATTATTTATTTTTTAAAATATTAAATGAAATATTAGTTCCTGTATTTTTTTTCCGAAAAATAAAACAACACTACTAATTACTCAACATAATTTTGTAACTTCAAAATATATATATATTATAACATAATTCTCTGTAGCCGAATCTCTAATTAACAAAAGAAGTACATTACGAATTGGATTGTATCTTTGACTATACACATGAGGGAGACACATACATATATATATATGCATAATGTATTTTTAAAGTGGGAAAATATTATTATACATATTGAATATTCCCAGTCCCAATTGAATAAGTTTTGTAAAACTTAAATTGTAATTTAAATTGTAATTTTTCTCACACCCAAACAAAAACTAGTAACATAAATAAGCTCATCAGATGCTTTTATAAGACGCATACACACGGTTACTATAAATAAGAATAGAGAAGAGAAGATCAAGGACTGAAGGAGGAGGAGAAAGGTGATCAATCAAATTATAATATTGTTTATCGGAATTATAATTATTATTATGGGATATCAATCGTAATAATCTTCCTATAGCCAACATCTCGCAACCATTTTTTTATTCCCTCATCCCGAAGAATCATCTTCCCGTTGAAAATACATATCTTCTTCTCCGGTCGTCGTTAGTACGTAATCGTATTTTCTTTTTCATATCCAACAAGGTTCCTCAGACCTCGCAAGACTTGTTTTCCAGGTAGGTTTATAATTTCTCTCTCTCTCTCTCTCTCTCTCTCTCTCTCTCTCTCTCTCTCTCTAACGTCCTTTTTTTTTAAAAAAAAAAAAAAAATGATACGATTACAAAGATTACACATAAACGAATATCTTTTAGTCTTCATTAGGAAGATTATAATTTGATTTGATCATGTTAGTTTGCATAATCACACAAAGGAAGAATTAACGAACCTCTATTATTGAAGGTTTGTGTACATGAATTTCCTTTCTTTCATGCATGTGGAAAATTAGGAATTAAATCTAACTTGTGTACTCTTTTTTTTACAAATTCATTGAACTCATCGCATTTTATGGTTTTTTACAAACGTCACAAAATATATCGTGCATATGGTGGCATTTATAAAAACGCGATAAAATACGATAAGTTCAATAAATCTTTCTTTCGATGAGACCATTTATCATACTCGTTAAATCATAACCATAGAAAGAGAAGCATGCTTTCTGGGTCGATAGCTAGGATAATAATATAATTAATATACACGTGGAATATCCAAAAATTGTTTTGTATTCATCGCCATTAATTACAAACAGACGTCAATTATTCGCGTCTGCTGTTTCCCTTATTTGTTTATTTTAAATTATATTCAATTTAACTTATTTCTTAAAAAGTTAGGCCTTAGATAGATTATTTTTTTCTTTTAATTTTTTCTCATCTAAATAATTTATTAAAATATGATGTGACAGTACACGTGTAATATCATATATTGCATACAAAATTTGTATAAGTAGCAGTTTTCCTCATCTACATGCGTTCTCTTCAACTTTGATACATTAATTTTTACTTTAAATTTTAAAAAAGAAGTAGAGTTTTGCTATTTATTTCAATATGTGTAATTAAATTTGATTGCTGAGAGGGCCAGGTCTTCAAACCAATTTACATTATTGCTGAATAGGACTCTTTAAATACACGCCTCTTTTTTTATATAAGAACAGAGACATGTATTTAAAGACAGAGGGAGAAGCGTACGAGTAGTTAACAGAAGACATAAGAACAATAATGTCGACGATGACAAAATGATTATCACTAACCTGTCCTTACATGTTCCCTTCCACTCTGAATCACATGCATATGAATCTACTAGCTAGAAAACCATTTATGCAGTGACAGTGATTTTTCATTTTCCAAGTGTATGGAGAAAGCCACCAAATTAGTTTTGAATTTTTATTTATTTTTTAAAAGTCTTATTACATTTTCTCAGTCAATCTATAAATTTTTGACTTTTTTTCTTTTTTCTTTTCTTCTTATTTGGAATCTTTGTACTATGTAGTTTAAGTAAAAAGTATATATGACTCTTCTAGCTGTACACATTCTCATTTTGGTATTTATGTATCTTTTTCACCAGGTAGGTACTGGTGAAGGTTTTCTTGTATGTATGATCTTATTATTTGTGTTTTGATCTGGTTAGGGAGATTTGATATATATATATATAAAGAGGCTTAATCAGATTTATACTAGAGAAGAGAAGAAATTAAAAGATGGGGTTTTGGACATTGTTTGAGGTGGCATCCATGCCAATTCTACAAGTTCTTCTCATAAGCTTGCTTGGAGCTTTCATGGCTACTGATTACTTCAATCTTCTCAATGCTGATGCCAGAAGATCATTGAATAAGGTAGTCAATTAAATTTTAAACTTAATTATATGTTTTAATTATTTGAAAATCATAGCTAACATGTTTAATAATCTAAATGTAGATTGTATTCATGGTGTTCACTCCTGCTCTTATGTTTGCAAGTTTGGCCAAGACTGTCACTCTCCAAGACATTATCTCATGGTATATATATACTCCCTCCATCCCTAATTATGCGTCGCTTTCCTTTCCTTATATAGGAAAAGCGACACTCAATTAGGGACGGAGGTAGAAGTACATTTCTGTTAAGAAATTGTTATTTTGAAACAAGAGAAGATGAGACAGAACCTGTTTGATGTTTTGCTTCATTGAATGATTTTTTTCAGGTGGTTTATGCCGATTAACGTAGGGCTTACCTTTTTATTCGGAGGTTTACTTGGATGGATTCTTGTCAAACTGTTAAAACCTAAGCCCCATTTGGAAGGATTGGTCATAGCTACATGTTCTGCTGGTAAATTACAACGCTTTGAATTGGATGATGCATTTTGATTTAAATAATCTATCTGTTAATTTTGGTTTCGACACGAATATTGATTTGATTTGTTTGAATTAGGGAACTTGGGGAATCTTGTTTTGATCATCATCCCTGCAATATGTAATGAAGAAGGTAGCCCCTTTGGGAAAGATCACAATGCTTGCAAATCTCTTGGACTGTCATATGCTTCTTTCTCCATGGCTGTAAGTTAATTTGCAATCATACCATATTACATATAACATCTTCCTGATGAATGAAGTACGTATTAAACGATGATCTCGTTTCGAAAAATGCAGATCGGTGGATTCTACATCTGGACTTATACTTTTAACTTGGTAAAATCTTCAGCTTTGAAGTACAAAGCACTTCAAGCTGAAGAAGAAGCTAAGGACATCTTAAAACATCCCAACAAGGATGTAGAGGCTAATACAGAAACTCGCCTACTCGAGAAAGAAACTAATACTGAAACCAAATCCAATGAAGTGAGTTCTCTTTGTTTTACGTAAATTAGTTTAATGCATACTAATGTATCTGACAAATTTATTAACTGCAAACCTCAGGATGCAACCAACAAACCAGCCAGCCATAGCGAGCAAACAGAGGGATTTTGGCACAATTTGTACAATTTCGTACACCAAATCCTCGAAGAGCTAATGGCTCCCCCAACAGTAGCTGCTGTAAGTTTTCTTTTTTCAAGAAATATCAATTCATCACACTTATGTGCTTAAAGGTAAAGATCAGCAACTAATCGTTTTTATCTACTTATCATATACTTTTAGATTGTGGGACTCATATTCGGATCGATCGCATGGCTTAGAAACCTTATAATTGGTGATGCAGCCCCCTTAAGAGTTGTCCAAGATTCTGTCAAATTACTTGGGTAAGTAATTAACTAACCATCCTTAATAACATCCCAAATCACCAATTCTTCATCACTTCCACACATGTACATGCTTAAAACTCGTAAGATTATGGAACATGACGAGGTTAAATTTCTTACAGGGACGGAACGATTCCTTCCATCACGCTTATATTAGGAGGCAACCTTTTTCAAGGTAAAATGAACTCCAAACTCCCTCTCTCCTTCTTATAAGAAGAAATATTTTAGAAAGTCCAACTAACCTGACAATGTTATGACAAAAATACAGGTCTAAGGCAATCAAAATTGAAGTTTTGGGTGATAGTTGGTGTAGTATTTGTTCGATACGCAATGCTTCCTGTAATTGGAATTTGGGTGGTTAAAGCTGCCGGAAGTCTTGGTTTCCTTCCACCAGATCCTCTCTACCGATTCGTGCTCATGCTCCAATTCTCCCTTCCCCCTGCCATGAATATTGGTGAGTTCTCATTCATTCATTCATTTCTCAAATTGTCTAAAATCACCTAAAGTAACAAGACGTCAGGCGAAATGATGTGTTGCTACCACACATGGATTCATATGCAATATATATATATATAATCTAATTGTGAGAATCTGATTAGTATAATGGTGTTAATGAGCAGGGACAATGACACAGCTGTTTGATATGGCTCAAGAGGAATGTTCTGTTCTGTTCTTGTGGACATATGTAGTTGCAGCTCTGGCTCTCACAATGTGGTCAACAGTTTTCATGTGGATTCTGTCTTAAAACACAATATATAAGACAAAGAAAGAACGTTTTTCTTGCATCTCAAATCCTGATGCAATGCCCGAGATCAACCACAACGCAACGCGCGGCGGTTGATCTATATTTAATTCAAGATTATCATATTCGAGACGTGCACTATATCTTACTACAATCTCCTAGTTGGGAGGAGATTTGTGTATTTCAAAGTTTTGGAACTTAGAAAAAACAATTTCAGTAGTAATGTTGTATGATATGAGTCATGGTTTGATAAACCAACAAAGTGATTTTGTTTTCTTGTAAATAAAACTAGCGTTAAGTAAATTACAATTTTAAGCCTCTGTATTTATCAAAATCACGTTCAGTATTTTGAAAATTCGGTTCGGAGCTCCCTGTATTTATCGAAAACAAAGTTCTGATCCTCCTGTTCGTTTCCCGTCTATTTGTGCTGATATGGCGGATGGAAATATGACTATGGTGTGTCCCAACCAGATAATGACATTTGGCACTAAAAAGGTGTGAATTGCACCGTTTTGGCTCAACTGAAAATTAAGCTCCCAAACCGATTCGATCGAAATTCATCTATTTTTAATCTCTCTCTGGCTGACACGTGGAAGTAGTATTAGCCCCTAATCTCCCAGAGATTAGTACTCGTTATCGTTGACACGTGGATAGATAAATCTTGCGCAATATTAACTATTCGACCATGAACCATCCATCAGCTAGTTGTTGTTGTCGGAATTTGACAGCAAAGTTTACTTCTTTACAATTTCACTCGACAAAATATATCGATTCCGTTTCTGATGGAATTTTAACTTGAGTTTGACGTAAGATGAATCAATCTTGTACCTAATTCATGCCAAAACGATTCAAACTAACTCATAATATATATAGGATGCGTTAGTCGTGTATCCTCCTCCATCTTGTCGTAACAATTTTATAACAAAAAGTATGTTTTTTGAAATTGTTTTGAACAAGATGGAGTACGCTCCAAACATATAAATTCCGTTCGTTGTGTGTTTGAAACGTATTTTATATTGCATCAACAACTTCAAAAGACGTATTTATTACTCTTTTCTAATAAAAAATTTATTGAATAAGACGGAATATGCTCCTTCCACGTGACCGACGTTGAGAAGTTGAGCGAGAGAGAAGTGAAGAAAGAACAGAATCAGCTTTGGTTTTTGGGTTTAAATGGAAAAGGAAAGGATAATCAATCATAGCTAGGGATTTGTGCTATTGAATTTTCAGATTTAGAAGCAGTGATGCAACTTCCATTCCATCTGACATCATTTATGTTTTTATCTATATATAATTTATATTTATTTACATGTAATAAATAAATAAATAAATGTGACTGCATATATAAATAAACCCACATTGTTTTTCACCTTGATCTCAAGCCCTCGGGACCTAATTTGTTCTCGATCTATCTCTCTGTGCAAAAGAACAGAAAGAAGAAAAAAAAACCCTAATTCCAAAGTCTCCATTTTTATTTAATAGCTTTCCGTGTAACTACAGATATATCCAATGATCAGGTATTGAGAATCATCGCAGACCCTTGTGATTGTTTTTTTTGAATCCTGATGATTGATTCAGAGAATTTGAGGTGGTTTGTGCATTTCTGTGGCTTGAAATTGAATCCAAAGCTTATGACTTTGTAATTATAATATTGGATTGGATTTCGATATGATCATCTGTTTGTAATTTGTTTTTTGATTTTCAGATTATCTGCCCATGGTTTATCCGATGTTTTCAATCAAGGTTCTTCTGAATTTTCTCATGTCACCGTTTGATTGAGTTTCCTTCCTGTTTTCTGTGAAGCATAAAGTCGTTAACTTGGCTGCATGATTGTTGAATTTTTGAGCTGATCGTCTTCTGTTACATTTCGCATCGGAATATTTATTAATAAAATTGTGGAGTTTCGTATATTCTGTTTTTCCCATCTGCGAAGTTTTCTGATGTGGAAAAATCTAGTCTGTATTGGTTTAGCTGCTTTAGAAAAGTGTTTAAAGGTTGAAACTTTGATTGGTAATCGATGTTGTTGCAATCATGAGAGACTTGTATTCGGGTGTTGATCCTGACAGTGTGATTCCTTTTCATTTATTTCTGTAGGGAATCATCGCACGTGGTTTTTGTGTAGAAGAGGGTTAGAACTAAGCAATGGAATCTAATATGTGTGATGTCAATCATTTGGATGCTGATGTTCGTTTGCCTCCTCGTAAACGTCTACTAGCTGGATTTATTAAACAGACCTCCAACGGCAATAGGCAGAGTTCGGATGGTAATGGGCGGAGTCCTGAAAGCAATGGACCAGTTTCCCAGATGGCGTCACATCCACCCATGATCTCGTTTTCTCCAACGTCGCCGTCTACTTCTGCGTCAAGTGAAATCGATACCCTCGTCGAGGATTTAATGAATTCCCATTTGAAAAATCCAAACATGTCAGCAGAGGAGCTCGTGGAGGTCTCGAAATCGGCAGCTGCTTCAGCAACGAAAGACGCGAAAATTGCAAGAGCAGCTGCTCAGAGAAAGGCTGCTATTGCATCAAAGGCAATTGCTGCAGCCAAGAGTGCTTTGGAGTTGGTTGCCTCCTTGAACGAAGAGGCAACGGCTACCAGGGACGGAACTTTAAGAAAGAATAAGATGAAGAAGCATGTCCCAGTTCAGCAGTTATACAAAAAGCACCAGCCTGTTGAGAATTCTAGGAGGACTGATGAAGAATTAGCTCATAGGTTGCATCGAGCTATGAATAGCTCTCCAAGAATCTCAAAGACTCCTCCTTCCCTGTCGAGAAAGAAACAGAAGTTTAAAGGCTTACTATCTAGTTCAGAGAGATTAGGGTCGAATACTATTTCCGAGAGAATTTCAGTTCCTAAGGGTGTTCTAATCGTGCGAGGAAATGCTTCTTCTATATCTAATTATGAGAAGACTAGGGTTTCTAATGGACATTCCATAGCTGACAATTCAGGTTCTGACAGGGAGCTAGTTTCAGTTAAACCGAGAGAAAAGGCATCAACTTGGGAAGCAGAATCAAGTCGGTCAAAGGACAAAGCTAAGGAAGACTCTTCTTCACCAGGTAGAAAGAGAGGCAGAGCAAAGTTAAAAAAGTTGAGCTTGAAAGATCAGGTTTACCCTGAGGAAGAGATGATTATCAGAAGCTCCCCTAAAAACAACAACGTGTGCAATCCTAACGGTAATTTATTTTCCGTTGAGCCTACAAGAGATGGTATGATGATGCCAGTTGAGGCCACACCGGTGTGGAAATACCAGGAATTCAAAGCACCTGCTTGTGTCAAACAGAATAAAGTCCTGCAGTCATAGCCTTTCGTCGAGTCGATTTTGTGGTGACAGCTCGTCAACCATCAATTGAAACTGATAGTTGAGTTAGGATTTGCCATGTTCTTCTTTTTTCTGTAGAAATTACTTTTTTATTTAAATTTTTATCATTTTTTTTTCTCTGGTTTTATAAAGAATTTCGACTGAGGGAGTGTATATTTAAAATGTCAAGCAGACTGCTTGCATAAAAGGACTTGTTGTGTCCCTTTAGAACTATTGTATGTTGTCTCTCATGTCATGACAGAAACAAAGAAAGGTTTCATTTTGGTACATTGCAATAAATAAGAGAGTGATTTTCTAAATTTTCTCCATATAATTCATCTGCAAATATTGATTAATATGTTGAATTAGACTAAAGGGCAAACCTCAAGGTTCAGTGACTCGAACTCGTGACCTCCAAAACACAAAGGAGCTATCTTGACCGATTGCCCCTCTAATATGTTGAATTAGACTGGTTGGAGAAATGTTTCATTGACAAATTGTTAAGCAAGCAAGCAAAATCAAAGATCTAGATCTTCATATATGTATGTAAATGGATTGTCGGTCCCCATGTGCAGAACAACTTGCAGTTGACAGATCTCGTCCATATGAAATTCATGTGGGATCCGATCACGATTTTTAATTACTTAATAACAATAGTAGGGTCTCATCATCTCTTGGTGGTTAGTAGGGAAATCTTGTGTTAGAGTAATGAGATTTTACTAGCCACTTGTTACAAACAAATTCCTCTTAGCTGGAAGTTGCCCTGCTTCTTCTTCATAAACCGTTCTTTGTATACCATAGAAAAAGCCAACCAAAAACATTTTACTGGGAGTAAAACATATGCAATTTGCCCATTAATAACTTCAAAAAGATATATATTTAACCATACATCGACCATTCACTTACTCATCCAATCAACCAAAATCACACTCAATTATCCAAAATCACAATCAAACACAATCGAGTCGAGATGACTGAGAAACGAAGAAGAAGGACAAAAAAAAAAGGCACCCTTAATGAGATTATAAGGCCCAGTCACATTATCGCATTCTTCGTACCGGCTCTAATCACCAATCAGACTGATTAAATTAACGTCACAATATATACACCACCGTACATAATTTAGTCAGAATATAAATACATGAGTGGACTATAAACTCTATATATGGACTCAAAGTCCTACAACAGCTCCGAAGATCTCGCAAAAAGTACTTCCTGCCCCCTTGATCTAACCAAAAATATGGCAGTGATACCAATTGAGAAGCTCATGGCAGCTGGCCAACACTCACCCTAGGCAGTACTCCCTCCCCAGCACCTAGGCGGGGTGAGATTCGACATGTAGGTGAAACAACCACAGGACAACGACATGTAATGCTCAACGCATCTCAATGTTGAACCACACAACTTCGTTGAGCAGCACAACGTAGATATGGGGGAAGATGGGAACATGACTCAGGCTCAGGCTCTTTCAGACAAGTTTGCAGTCAAAACAAACAACACAACTCGACTCCTTAAAATAAAATGTCCAAATAGATAAAGACGCCCACAGAAAGCCAAACTAGCTCGGCCACTCGCTTTCTGATATCTAAATGAATCGGGGCATCTAGATTAGATGAAGAAGATCCATTCATCAATCTACATCAACAGAATTACGAACTCCGAGCAAATAAGCATACATACTCATTCAGAACATCATACCAATAGCAGCTATTGAGGAGGAATATCAACCGACAGATATATATACGGTAGATGATAAACAATAATCAGAAAACAACAAGATCATATTAATAATAAAACTCAATCTTTTCCCAATCCTTAATTGCCATAACTATTATACATTCGAAAGAGTTTTAACAATAATAAAAAAAAAACACCACAAGGAAACACAATAATAATCAATTCTTCTTGTTGTTTTAAAGACCTTGGACGAATTTGAATTCTCTCACTTCTTCAAGCTTCCGCGAATTCCAGGCTTGGGCTTAGCAGGGTCAACGGAAGCGGAAGCATGGAGGTTGGTGACCTTATCTTCTTCAAAGGGTATCTTAGGGTGCCTGGATTCGTGATGAATTTGCATCGTCTTGATATCGGGTGCCGTGACCTTGCAGTGAGGGCACTCGAACTTGGCGTGACCGCCTTTCTCTTTTCCTGTCCTGTCTAAGAGGCCGGCTTTACCTCCGCCTTTGTTGGTGGTCGCTTCGTTAATCTTCGCGGCGATCTCCTTCGCCGTGTGCTTCTTAGGCTTTGCCTTCCCCGTCATGGTTGATTGATTGCCTTCCCCGGCGGCGATCTCCTCCCTCTAGGGTTTCTGTATTTTTATGGTGGGAAATAAATAGAGAGAGAAAAAGATAGATAATAATTGTGCTTTTGTAGGAGAGGGTTAATTATTTATTTATTTATCACTTTGGTCCTTTATCTATTTTTTTCTTTAATTTATTCCTTTAGATGATTGTTAGGTGATAGATTAATCCTTTCCTTTGGTTTCCTTCTCTATCAAATTAGAAAAAAGTAATACTCCTTCCGTCCCAAATTAAATGCTAATTTAGGGGATTTCACACAAACTAATAAAACATATTTTTTAGTTCATTTTCTAATATAATTGTAATTGTGTAAACTTAAAAAACCCTCATGGAAATATGTGGGTGAAGATGGTGAAGTTGGTGAAAGAGAGTGCATGAAGAATATGAGGATGAAAATGGTGAAGGTGGTGATGAGGGTATAATGGAAAAACATAATTATGTTCCTTAAACTTGTCAAAATTTGCATATAATTTGAGACAAAAAATTATATTTATATTAGCATCTAATTTGGGACGGAGGGAGTATGTATGTATAGGTTTTATTGCAGCCAAGCAAAGAAGGTGCTCTGGGTAACATTCATACCATTGCCTTGTGCGACACAAACTCTCTGATGCCTTTCGTAGATATTGGTATCCCGACGAACAACAACGGTAAGCACAACATAGGCTGCCTCTTCTGGCTGCTTGCGAGGATGGTCTTGCAAATGCGAGGCACTATTCATCCTGGCCACAAATGGGATATCATGGCGACAATTACATAATTCCCCTTTCCGAATATTTAATTTCATATATCAATGAATGTGCGAATCCATCATTAAATAATTGTCACAAGAAGAATGAGCGTGGACGGCCACCGAAAACATGGTAAATCCGGCCAACAATCGAAAATACAACTTTTCGAAGTTTTAGACATGAACTTCATCTTTTTCATAAGATGAGAGCCTAAAATGTAAATATATCAAACTATGAGCGGCATATATGTTGAGTCACCACGTGACGTGTATGCCACATGGATGTGACAAAGACGATTTAACGGGATTTTGATGACAGGTCAGCAATTTTCGACGGTAGATATGACTTTGTTAGAAATTTAACGGAACATGTACCACTTGACAAAAAAAAATTTCGAAATACCAACTTGTGAGCTAAAGTCAATATGATGTACCAAAAGTGCAATTATCCGACAAAACAAGCTTTTATCTCCTAAGGTCTTGATTAGACCATACATAAATGGGGTGAGCTGGTTAGACAATCATTTTAAGCTCACCACGAGTGCTACTGCTTTACGCAAATCACAATCACACACTCAAAATTTACTCTTTTTGATAAAGTATCAAACATCATACATAAAGTATCAAACATCATACAGCATGTACCAAAACCAAATCACTACAATAAAGTCATAAATCTGGATTATAAAATAATGAACAGAAAGTCAAATTGAGGAATACCTCCAAATCCTATGTGGCTTTCATTCATTTACTAAAAAGTACATGAATTACAAGACGAAAGTCTTTGAAAAAAAACATGTAAAAAACAACATAGCTTTGAATTCTTCTCATCTGAACTGGGAAGGAGAAAGCTACGTCGACTGGTACACATTTATAGTTAAATCATAAGAATCATCACACTATTTTACATTGTAGTTAAATCAGTGTTCCAAAAGAATAAATCTCGTTAAAAACGTGTGACAAAGCCAAAAATATAGAGTGCAACCGATATTTTGTACAGGTCGGGAGGGAGGGAAGTCAAAATGATCCCTTCTTCACTTTCCCACCTTAATTTGGAGGCTACTCATTCCAACACCCAACTTTTCCACATTTGATTCATTTGTTACACCTTCCTGGGTCCTGAGATTGAGCCATGGGTGTTGCAAGCACTGCTCAGCAGTTGGTCTCTTCTCCGGTGTAAAATCGAAAATAGGAGTAAGAAACTCGGAAAACTCACGAGCATCTGTTTCAGAGAACTTGTATCTATCCCTCAGCAATCGATCA
Source organism: Rutidosis leptorrhynchoides (assembly GCF_046630445.1). Lineage (NCBI taxonomy): Eukaryota > Viridiplantae > Streptophyta > Magnoliopsida > Asterales > Asteraceae > Rutidosis > Rutidosis leptorrhynchoides. The sequence goes on from NW_027266753.1 coordinate 29,752, forward strand.
AGTGGCCAAAACTTCAGTCTACGAATCCTCTTCAGATCTCCATGCCTATCAAAGTAATCCTTGGATAGAGATCCACCAATGGCAACCTGTCCATACACGCACGATGAGAATAGGTATCAAAGTGATTACATGATGAAAGTAGAAAAGTAATCTGTGAAAAATAGTCCATATACCTTTCGGGGCATCTTTCCGAGGAGTTCCATCATAAGAGCAAGGTGATCCTGAAACCAAACAGGATTATAACATACACCAGGACAACATATTACAATGTGGTGGAGATATCTAAAGGTTATTTTTTGGGACCGTGGTGCAAGCCATGTTTGTCAAATTCATTCTCCGGATGCAATCAAGCAGCAATGTCTACATCATAATAGGGAAAGAAGAAAGTAAACCAGCTTACCTCATCTTCGCTGTAGCATTGTCCATCTTTTGGAGCAAACAACATGTCGCCCGTTGCAAGCTCAAAGGCTGTGCAAGCAAATGACCACATATCTACAGAGAAGGAATACCCAGACCGAAGTACTACTTCAGGAGCTCTGTATTGTCTTGTCTGTATCTCTTCGGCAAATTGCCTATCGCCCCAGCATGCATTTCCGAAATCCACAACCTTGCATCGCACGTCTATCCCAGCCATCGATCTTTCATCCTTCATAGTTATTCGTCCCATAGATTCTCTTCTTCCTGATATCTTAGCAACAGCTCTTTTCGCCCTCCTCTTCAGCTTCTTCTCAATAATACTCATAGTAGCCCCACCATTTGCGTTTCCCTCAGGCCTTTCAAGAATTGGGGTTAGCCCTGACTTAACAGGATCCTTGGCAGGATCAATGGTGGAGCAGAGAAGAATATTTTCTGGCTTTAAATCCGTGTGAATTATACCAAGCTCTCTATGCAAATAATCCAGGCCTATCAAAACACACTTGCAGATTTCCCTAACTTTATTCAATTCAAGCCCTTTGTAATGATTATACTTGATTAGTCGGAGTAAGCTATCTCCCAGAAATTCGAGAACCATGCACTGATGCTGCCCATTCGGGCCTGTATGCTTAAATTGATCGATCAACCGCACTACACATTTGGTATCCGGAGAGTCCCCCTTAGCAATAGCAGATAGAACTTCAATCTCATGAAGTGCAGCTTGAACAAATTGGGCTGCACTTTTCTGGATTTTAAGAGCTACATAGCTCTGCAAAACCAAACAAAAGCAGCAACAATAATAACATTAAGTAACGAAGCGGCTGCAAATTGCAATACAATCTTAACAAGGTAACCCATAGAGATGTAACTACGAATTCTTTGCTCAAAAAAGCTACATTTCAACAATCCTGATACTACCCACAAATGTAAGCAATCTGATTCGATCAATAAATGAATAAATCCAAAAAAAGGACAAACTTTACAGATGTCGAAATGACAAAAAACTTACGGAAGTTTGAGTGTCGTAAGCGAGCCAAACGGTGGAGAACTGACCCCAACCAAGCTTCCTTTGAGCGATGTAACGGCCACCGTTAAATGGATCGCCGATTCTGACAGCGTGATAACCTCCTTTCCTATAGGAATCGATCCCTTCGTCGTCTTCCTCAGAACCAGAAGATGATGAACAAGACATTTTTCCTTGTTTCCGATTCGATCAAAGCAAGCTCCTAATTGATTGATTAATTAATAGAAAATTGATTTATTTTGTGGGGATGGATCTCTGTGATCAGGTTGTTTGTTGTGTTCCTTTGTTTTCCAACTAATTAACTTAAGTGTAATTAACTGGAGATAATTAGGAGAGAAAGAGAGAGAAGCTAGGAGAGATTAATAATTAATTTTAGTGGCATTGGAGAGAAGAGAGAAAGATACAAAATACAAATGGTTTCTCCACCTTTTTCTCTTCTTCTCTTTTACTTTTGTTTTGCAAGCTTGCTTGTGTGTGTAATTTAACCGGCGGGCCCACCATACCCCAACTTTATATTTTCCCAAAGTAATAGTATTAGTATTTTTTTTTGATAAACAATTAATAATATTAGTAGTAAATTAATCATTCTTAATGAAAATTACGACCGACCTTTTAAAAAATTAAGTATACATATTTGTAATATGGAGTGGTTAAACTTTTTTTCTCTTTTTTAGGATAATTAATATGGAGTGGTTAGACCTTTTTTTTTTTAGAATAATTAATATGGAGTAATGTTTTCTTAGGTAATGTTTTTTTTTTCCAAATATAAATCTACCCACTATTGTTCCCAACGCCTTCACGTGTTTGTATTTTATTGGAATTTGGACACCAATGTCTCCATTCAACCGAACGGTGTTTGCAAGAGTCCTTTTTGTGATGAAAATTTTCATTATAAAGTATAGAGTAGGTTTTAGATGATAATTTTCTAATATCGTAGATCGATATGCATATCATGATATGTATGTATTTTAAAAATTATGTTCAATTGTTAAAAATGAGATGTTAATTATATATACACATTCTTTAAAAAAAAAAAAAATTATATATACACATATGATAAATCGTGATTCACATTTATAAAAGTAGGAAATTTTTCTATGAAAAGTTTTTTAATCGGAAGAACAGAAGCGATAAAAACATCAAAAATTTATGAACGACACAGCTGCTTGTTTATGGATTGAAATGTATTCTATCCCATATCAGGAATTGAAATGCTTCGAATGTATATTAGCTAGGATTTCATAAGGTGATGGTTTTGTATTTCTAATTTCTATCTTTGTCCATAAATTGGTCTATGAAATATTACTTCATCTAGCTATTCCGATGTTTACTGCTTCGATTCTACTCTTTCCATATATCTGTCAAGCCTCGATTAAACAGAATCATGATCACACAAGTCACGATATAAGTGCCAACACAAAATATGAGGGTCAAAATGGCCGGAATTCAGAAGTACAAGGGGAGAAAAGTATATTACACAGACATTTTACACCCAATAGAAATCCGCACGACTGCAGTCTGCAAATGAGTACTAAACGATGCCGTTTGATCGATAACGCAGCATAATAAATCCACGTGGCCGATTATTTTGTATCGTTGCAAAAGGAAAAAAAAAAAGAGTTACTATGGATTGAGGAAAATTTTCGAAGGAGAAGAAGAGGATCGATCAAATCGAAGATCGAGTGTAGAAGAAGAGAAAATGGCTAATCAAGGGACGGATCTGTTCGATGCTTATTTCAGGAGAGCCGATTTGGACGGAGATGGTCAGATCAGTGGAGCTGAAGCCGTCGCCTTCTTCCAAGCTTCTAATTTGCCTAAAAACGTCCTTGCTCAGGTTCGTTTGAATCTTGCCCTTTCATTTTTCTCTCTCTCTCAGATTAGTTCTAAGCTTGTCGTTCTAGTTGCGGATTCAGTTTTCGTGTTAATGTGTGTTTTGAGGAAGGATTAGGTGAGTTTAGGATTCATCATGTATGTGATTGTATTATGATATGTATCAGGTATGGATGCATGCTGATCAGAGGAAGTTGGGTTTCTTAGGTAGAGCTGAATTTTATAATGCTCTGAAACTTGTGACCGTTGCCCAATCTAAGAGAGAACTTACCCCAGATATAGTGAAAGCAGCATTATACGGTCCTGCATCGTCTAGAATTCCTCCTCCCCAGATAAACCTTGCAGCAGCTCCTTCTCCTGCTCCTCCTCAGCCTAGAGCAGTTGTAGGACAACCAGCTCAACAAAATGTCGGAATCAGACCACAACAAGGTCAAGGTCAATTCTTCCCATCTCAGCAAAACCAATTTACTAGACCTCCCCAAGGCATGCCTCCCAGTAATACTCCCTTGCCGCAACAGAATCAAGTTCCTGGCGGAGCCAGTTTCATGGCTACTCCTCGTCCTCCGACCGCGGCGAATGCGACAACTGATTGGCTTTCTGCTAGTTCACAATCACCTAACAGAGGAGTTGCTCCACCATCGATACAAGATGGATTTGCACTGACGGCATCCGGTTTGACTCCCTCTGTTCAACCCAGACCATCAGCAACCACTGCATTGACAGCATCTGGTTTAACTCCCTCTGTTCAACCCATACCACCAACCACCACACAGACACCCGCCACTGCTCCGAAGCCCCAAGATCCTTTTGTGATTGCTAGTCAGGCTGGATCTCAGGATTCAAAAGCTTTGGTTGTTTCAGGAAATGGGTTTCCCTCAGATTCACTTTTTGGAGACGTCTTTTCTGCAACTTCAGCTCAGCCAAAACCAAGTATTCCTGCAGCAACCTCTCCTGCAGGTAGTTTACCTGTATCAACAGCAATTGTTCCAGCAACTTCTGGTTCTCAAGCTTCAACCAAGCCAACTCCCCTTGAATCTTCACAGAACACATTTTCTCAGAAATTGGGTGCTTTGTACCAGCAAGGTCAACAGACAGGGAATCAAACCCAGAGGGTTGCAGCTCCAAGTTCTACTGCTTTAATGCCAACCGGGCTTCCTGTAGTAGCTGGGAATTTGGCTTCAAATCAGCCTCCTTCTCCTGCTGTTTCGGGGCATTTGGCTTCTAATCAGTCTCCTCCTATAGTATCTGCAAATCCAGCTCCTAGTCTGCCTACTCAACCACAGCATCCGTGGCCAAAGATGACTCAATCTGACATTCAGAAGTATAACAAGGTGTTTGTGCAAGTAGATACTGACAGAGATGGAAAAATTACTGGCGAACAGGCACGCAACTTGTTCTTAAGTTGGAGACTTCCAAGAGGTAGATTTAAATTCTATTCCAGCTTCTCTTTTTTTTTTCCCCTTCTTTTTTCTCTCTCATTGATGTTCAGACTTTATGTGCAACTGAAGAAAATACTGTGTATAACTGTACAAGTTTCAATTGACACTATCATTCATATTTTTCTCAGAGGTCTTAAAGCGGGTTTGGGATTTATCTGATCAAGATAATGATAGCATGCTTTCGTCGAGAGAATTCTGTACCGCTCTATATTTGATGGAGCGATTCAGGGAAGGTCGCCCTCTTCCTGCAACTCTTCCAGGCAATATCTTTCCCGATCAAACTTTGCCCCCTGCACCACATCAGTCAACAGCTCCTCATGGCCGTGGGACTTGGGCACCTACTTATGGTATGGGGTATTTATTATCCATATTACTTTCTTTTGCTTTATTTACCAGTGTTAAGTGATATGACTAACATAAAACTTGTATAGGAACACAACAATTACCTCCGCAAGTTGCTACTGGTGCACGTCCTGTTTCACATGCAGCCGCAAGGAAGCCGCCAAGACCACAAGGTCCACTACCTGTTTCTCATACTGATGCACCTGCTCCTCCGACTCAACAAAAGCCCAAAGTTCCAGTGCTGGAAAAGCATCTTGTAGATCAATTAAGCAAAGAAGAACAAGATTCGTTGAACTCCAGATTCCAAGATGCAACGACGGCAGATAAAAAGGTACTTATCTTCTGTGTACTTATAGACATGTAATGTATTGTGCTTTATCTGCATCTTTGATTAAGTTGTTTTGGTTTCTAGTTGCTTCCTTTGTATTTTAGTAAGTACTGGGATTAGAAATATGCTGGTCCAATTCAATTCAGACTTCCGTTCTTGTTCGTAGCCTGTATGAAACAACTTCCTTTCATTTTGGAAGGTTAAAGATGAATGGAATTTTTTATTGTTCGCATTATTTGTTAGTTAAATTTGCTTTCCAATGATTATTTACCCACCGTCACTTTTAGTATGCACAATGTAAAATGGACATTGCATGGTTTCCTATGTGGCTGGGTAATGGATATGATCCTTCTTGTTGAGTACATTTTTGCTTCATGAGTATTCCATCAATACAATAAGTTTGGTCCAACTTATTCTTTTGACACTTTCCTCGTATTTGTCTGTAGGTAGAAGAATTGGAAAAGGAGATTGTAACTGCCAGAGAGAAGATTCAATTCTATCATACCAAGATGCAAGAACTTGTGAGTGTTCTTTAGTATTTCAACTTTCTAGTTAATGTTTGGATTCATATCATTATTCGGTTGTGTGTAGCAGTCAAAGCTGATCTTTTACTTTATTGCTTAGAGATCTCTTTCTTCAGCTTTTTTAATTGTTTCTATTATATCTAAGTTTCTGGTTTTGTTTCATGTCAGATTTTATATAAAAGCAGATGTGACAACCGCTTAAATGAGATTACAGAAAGGGTATCTGGCGATAAGCGTGAGGTATTTACTTGGACCTTATGCATTAGCTGTATTCTTTGAGTTTCCATTTGTTACCCATAGAATTGACTTGGGAACTTTTTTAACTTAGGTCGAGTTATTGGCAAAGAAGTATGAAGAGAAGTACAAGCAAAGTGGCGATGTGGCGTCCAAACTAACCCTGGAAGAAGCCACATTTCGTGATATTCAGGTCTGTTGAGTTTTTCCTCTGGTTGATTGATGTCAGTTTCTCCTGGACTTATATTTTGCCATGCAAGATACTGGAGTACTCTATTCTCATTGACTGGCATGGCATTGAACCATTTGCAGGAGAAAAAAATGGAGCTATATCAGGCAATTGTCAAGATGGATCAAGGGGATACTACTGATGGTGCTCTCAAGGTACATAGTCCATTGAGACAGCTTATGTAACCTTCTCTTAGAATATTTGAAATTTGTTTCTAAGCTCTCCTTCTTTTTCTTTTTTGGCTTTTTTAGGAACGTGTTGACCTTATCCAATCAGGTCTCGAGGAACTAGTGAAATCTCTGAATGAACGATGCAAACAATATGGATTGCGTGCTAAACCAACTACATTGTTGGAGCTTCCATTTGGTATGCCATTGCCTTATAAACCCCTTTGACCTATTTGTATGAAGTAACCGCTCATTCATTTATGTGATCATCTCATCTTGTCCTATGAGCTACTAATTCCTCTAAATGTGAAAAATCATTTTTCTATTATAAAAAAATTAATATTCCAAAGAAATTCACGGGTAACACTTCTCTCTTGTTTTGTGTTTATCAAGGCTGGCAACCTGGAATCCAAGAAGGTGCAGCAGATTGGGATGAAAACTGGGACAAATTTGATGATGAAGGTATGTTAATTAAGTAAACATTTTACCTTAAAATTTTCAAGGCAATTCCATGCACTTACGGTTGACTGTAGCTGCTGTACACGTGTTGCTTTGTTATGCTCTGGAACTGCCTTGTGATTCTGACATTTTTTCCTCTCCTTTTCCAATTTCAGGATATACAATTGTTAAAGAACTAACTCTAGATGTGGAGAATGTCATAGCCCCTCCAAAAACTAAATCTTCACCTACCTCGAAAGAAACAAGCGCCCCTAAGGATGATGCTACTGTTTCTTCATCAGATGCGGATGTCAAGTCAGGGAAGGCTTCAAGTGCGGTTGAAAAGGCCTCAGAGAAGGAAAAATCGTCAAACACAGATGAAAGAAATCCCGAGAATGAATCCGCCACTGACCAAAGCAAAGATGGCTTGGTAAAAACTCCTCCTGAGAGTCCAGCTGGAAGGAGTCCAGCCGGAAGGGATGCTGGTGAAAGCCATTCTCCTCAGTTCGGAGGTGTCACCTTTGACGGCTCACCTCATTCTAAGGATAGCAAGAGGTCTGAAATTTCCATTATGTTTTCATAGTACTGTTGTCCGATCCTTGACCCAATTTAATCTGTAATTTATACCCCATTTGTTTGATTTTACATCTGCAGTGGTGCTGGATCTCTGTTCTCTGGTGATAGAGGTTTTGATGAACCTAGCTGGGGCACATTCGACACTAGTTATGATACGGACTCTGTCGCTGGCTTTGATACTGCTAGTGCCAAGGTATCTGAAGAATTTTTTTCTTTTTTACGTTGTATTGGGAACATCACTTGTTTGAGCACTACTTTAATAATGTATCAAGCTTTCATTTATTGCTGTCAACTGTTATACTCTTGAAGGGCAATGAAGGCTTATTATTCGATCCTGAGGACTTCCCATTAAAGCCAATTAGAACAGAGATTCCCAGGGCAGAGAACGCGTTCCAAGGAAAGACCCCTGCTTACAGAAGTTCTGTGTTTGCTGATTCTGTTCCAAGTACGCCTGCTTACAATTTTGGCTACTCTCCGCCGAAGTTTAGTGGAGGTGCAGAGAACAAGTCATTTGACAGCTTCTCCAGATTTGATTCGTTTAACATGAGTGAAAGTGGATTCGCTCAATCACCTCGAAATTCTCTCTCTAGATTTGATTCTTTCCGAAGCACTGCCGATTCTGATGCAAATTATGGATTGCCAAGCCTCGATTCACTCAACCCACATGACAGTGGGTTCTTTCAGACTTCACAGAGTTCCCTGGCGAGGTTTGATTCAGTCCGCACTCCAAGAGAATCCGATCAGAATTATGGGTTCAATTCCCAATCAAGATTTGACTCACTCCAAACCCCGAGAGACTCTGATAATGGTCGTGGATTTGATTCCTTTTCGAGGTTCGACTCCCTCCAAACCCCGAGAGAATCTGACAACAGTCGTGGATTTGATTCCTTTTCAAGGTTTGATTCACTCCAAACCCCGAGAGAATCTGACAACAGTCGCGGATTTGATTCCTTTTCGAGGTTTGATTCATTCCGCAGCACTACTAATGAAACTAACCATGGAAATCGGTTTGGGTCATTTGATGATTCAGATCCATTTGGGTCAACTGGACCATTTAGGACATCATTTGACAGTCAAACTCCGAGGGGCACTGATAATTGGAACACACCCTCATTTGATTCTCAAACTCCAAGGAAGAGCACGGATGATTGGAATCCTCCCTCATTCGACTCTCAAACTCCAAGGAAGGGCGTTGACGATTGGCATTCATCATTCGACTCCCAAACTCCTAAGAAGGGAACTGATAACTGGAATGCATTTTAGCACCAAAGAAGATTCTACGAGTCAAGAATTTACAAACCCTCATTTTGAAAAGAGTAAGCTTGCGAGCGGCCCTGGTTTCTCTCCCATCAATTTATACTACCTGAGAGCGTCTGAACTGAGTGTAGCTGTGTAATATTTTGAATTTTTTGATATTGAGATTGCTTGGTTCCATTTTTCTTGTGTTGTTTTTGTAGTATCATTTACGTTTTCTTTTATATTTCATTTGTATTCTTTCATCTGGACAGCCAGATTTATATATTATTTTTCTTATAAACAACAAACCTTTGGTGGTGACGATGAATATTTGGGATGGAAATAAAATTCAACTTTGTTTTGTTGCTACTTTTAACTGATCGTAGTCACATTGATAAATGATAATGCTTATGCTTACTAGCCAAGCATGCTAATACTCTTCGTTACCGATGAAGGGAGGAATGTAAATCACCCATCTCATTTCGTATAATAAAGGATGTATTTTATTGCATTTCAGCTACATGATGGAGGGAGGAGTGCAAATCACCTATCTCATTTCGTTTTAGTTTAGCTAACGAATGAACGAGGTGATTACACTCTCTCCCTTTGTAAAAACGAAATTACAATCCATACAAGTATAGGCTAAGCTCCTACTTGTATCTAACTAGGCATGACTAGACAAAAAAACTGTAATTCCCATCCTAGATTAAATCTAAAAGCTGCTGTGAGTCGGTTTCGAAAATTGCATGCTGGAAATCTAGCTTTATGCTAATTGCATTCCCATAGCCAGTGCCCTGGCCTCAGTGAGCAGAATGTCTGGCTCACCGGAAACAAAAAAGGGAGAGACTGCAAAGAGGAGTGCCCAGATGGTCCCTTATGACGACCCCAACGCCAATTTTGCCAAGCTTGCTGATCTATGTAACGAAATTTAAAGCTTCTTGATGCAAACATGCTAAAAGCTCAAGCTTCCAGTGTAAATCACACTGAATAAAATCAAAATGAAAATAATATCGTCAAACCAAATCAGAACATTAAACGCAACCCCCGGTGCGCAGCTTTGGGGGTATGGGGAGGGTGCGTTGTAGTACGCAGCCTTCCCCAACATTAACCGGTTGCACCAAGGCTCGCCGTCAAATCAAATCAGAACGTGACATAAAATAATCTCAAATTTCCATAATGTAAATAGACTAGAAGAAGAAATCTTGCACAACCAAAATTCTTTATTGGCATACATTTTCATATCAAACTGCAACTCGAGTTCAAATTTTACCCATTACAGAAGAAGAAAACAAGTTAAAACTCTATTCCAATTCCTTGACAACCTTGATTCCCATAGAATTAGCAGTACCAATAACAGACTTACTGATACTCTCCAAAGACATGTATTGACAATAAGGATCAGATTGCTTAACCTTTGCAATCTCATAAACGTGTTTCAATGTCACCGTCGACGCCACCACATGTCCAGCTCGGCCACTTCCGAAATCGATCCCCGCCGCCTTTTTAAGGTACCACGAAACTTTCGGAGACTTAACGGTGAACTCGAACGTGCTGTCTTTATACGCCGTTATCATGACGGACATTGGCGTCTCCGCCTTGTACTTTTGAGTGCGTGCATTGAAGTCCTTGCAGAAAGCCATCAGATTCAAACGGTATTGACCTAAAGCGGGACCTACTGGAGGAGCTGGTTTAGCACCGCCGGCTGGCACCATTAGCCTGATCGTCGCCGCCACTGGTCGCCGTGTCAGGATCTCTTTGAGAGTCGCCATTATAGCTTTAGCTGAAAGACTGGGGTATTAGTAAATTCACGCTAGTTTTTGGTGCATACACGCCAAAAACCAGTTTATGACTATTTTGTCCTTGTGTTTGTGTGCGGCTGCTAATTAATAAGCAGATATTGATCGTCCTCTTCATCACCTCCGCCATTAGCTGCCGCCAATCTTGTTGTTGTTACATACTCCGACCACCGTCTCATCATATCTCTCCGTCCGAATCTCAACTCACCACCCCCTCTCTTCACCAGTTTGACGAACACCCAAACTCCAATCGTGACTTCCTCCTCTCAAATCGCCTCCACTTCCGCCACCTAAAGAAACCCCAACTCGCCCTCATCATCTTCCAATCGACCATTTCCATCATTTTCCTCTCAAATCCTAATTCTTCTCCTTCGATCCCGTCGTCCACTTGCAGATTTGATTTCGATTCCGTCGACCGTCATCCATTTTCAGATTTGAGGGTTTAAATCCGAACTAATTGTTTTATTAGATTGATTTTCCTTTTCTCCTTCAACGATTGGAAGAATAAATACGGGTGTTCCATTACCATATTCATGATGAATTGCTAGTTGAAATCAGAAAATTGGGCAAGTATTTGGGAAAGTTTGGTGAATTGGATTTGAATGAGATTTATCTGTTTATTAATTAGCAGCCGCACACAAACACAATCAGCTTTTGAAAATTGACACCTATGAAGGCTTCGTCTTCCCAAGCGACCTCTGATAGGTATTGGCCGGCCCACTGCACCCATAATTGCACCTATAAGGAAATGTTGAGACTTTAAATTATTGGTAGGCTTAAAAATTGTGATTAAATTTGTTTGTCCAGGTCTGACTGCTAAGTTGAGACCTGAGAAACTAGTAATTGAAACTCACCTCTGGGACTTGTCGGGTGTTCTTTAATTTCAGTTTTTGTGTTTCCAGGTCCAGATGAGACTAAACAAATGGCTCTTCAGTATGATTGAATCCAGTAAGCTTGCTTTCATCTGTTGCATTGTTATAGTTCACTGTATTGTTTCTGCTAATTGTAGTTATATATGGTCATTGGATGAAGTAATTGTATTGTATTTTGTTATTTCCTCTTCTCAAGACAATATCAAATGCTTGTGTTCTGTTGATACTAATCTAGCCCGAGCGTCCTTGCTCGAGTATATTTTGTGAATCTGAATGTATAGTTGTTGAACCATGTTTTTTATATTTCCTTGCCATCTTTCCTGATTCAAACTCGTTTCGTGCATTTCAATTGTCACCAGTTTCCATTGGTGCTATTTGTTCTGCAGTTCTTACTGTGTCTAAATCTGTACCATTGATTTTATTTTGGTTTTTCTTGAGCAGCTGAAAAAGGAGGGAAGGAGAAATGTTAATCTCTTTCTAGTAGTAAATGATAATGAATCTGAGGTAGGTGCTCTTAAGCTGTAAGTGTTAGTAAAAAAAAACTATTTGACAATTTGTGAATTTGTGCATTACTCTGGTTTTTATTATGTATGCCATGTTCTTATTGCATGTACTTGTAGCTACGGGTTTTAAGAAAGAACATATTTTCTTGTGTGATATAGATACTTTGTTCAAAATGGGAAATGCAGATGTTAATGTTAAAGTGGATACATATTCTAATGTGAGAAAATGCTGCATTGCAGAAAAACCACTATATATGTTATTCTTTCCAATCATTTTATTGCTGTTAATTGTTATTTAAAAATGAATTCTTCTTGGTTCCCCTTATGCAGGTATCTACAAAAGTGACTCTGAATGATATTATGCCTTTTACCAAAGTAGCATGCAACTTTAGAATACCTGATCACAAGTCTGGCAAGAAAACAGACTTACATATCAGTGTTAGGAAACATGTTTCAGAAAGTGTGTTGACATAAGGTATGAAAAAATCTTCATTGTCGTGTAGTTTAGATAGAATAATTGTCATTTCTCTGTGCCAATAGAAAGAAATATGAGTTCATCATGGACATTTAAATTAGTCAGACATATATTGATGATTTCCATAGTATGTGGAGGTGACAAGTTTCATATTCTCTATTATTAGGTACAAGGAGGCCGAGCCAAATATTGGTGAAAATATTGGTTAGTATCATTTTCTCTAAATAGTTAAGCTGATGCATGCTCTTTCGTTTGCAGGTATATGCCTTTTGATACAAAAATGTTGCTGGAGGATTAATCTCATCAAATATTTGGTGAAAACAATGAATGCGGCTTAAAACTATATTTTGTAATCTTGTGACTTATGAACTGAAAAATTCTTCTATCAGTATTTATTGTCATATTTTCAGATTTTGGAGAAGACGAGAAAAGCAATTTTGATTTTATTATCTCATTAATTAACAGCACATAAAGATAAAATAGTCATAAAATATTATAAACTGGTTTTTGGCGTGGATGCACCAAAAATCAGCGTGAATTTACTGCTGTCCGAAAGACTGAATGAGAAATGGGGTTTATTGCTTAACAAATGAGAACTGGGCTTTAAATCAAATTACGGCCCATATAATGTGAGGCCCATAATAAGAAATTACAAATATAGCCCTGTCACTTCGTTGTTTCAACTTTGAAAAAATTGTATATTTTCATCCCTATTTTTTTACCTGTAACCACCTTTCAATCCTAACGTTTTTTTATTAGCCAAAAAAATCTTCACGTTTTCCGCTAGAGATTAGACATATCCTTCTGCAGTTTATTTTACACATATGATATTTAATGGCGTCTAATCAACTAACAGACTAATATATTTATGACATATATCATCTGATTTATTAAAAAATTTGACATGTCATAAGAATCCACAATTTCTTTATAAAAATTTGTGATGTAGTAAACTTGTATGACGTTATAATTATATGAGTCTGTTAGCTAAAAATATGAATTTACGTCATGAAACGCCACATAAATATCATGTAGGTGATGTTAACGGTTGGAAGTATTTTTGGTTGCTAGCGAAAAACGTAAGAGTGTTTTAGATTAACGAAAAAATACGAGGAATTGAAAATATATTATAGGTCAAACGTGACGAAAATACGTTTTCTCTTTCAACACAAAACCAAACTCCATCGTTCAGCTAAGTAGACAGCAGCCTCCTTCTTATTAGCCATCGCCGCGCCACCGCCAAAGTTTTTGCCGGCGGGAGAGAAAATGTTGCAGTCGAAGCAATTTACGAAGAAGACGAGACATGGAAAAGTCCAAAAGGTTTCATTAATGTTTACTTCTTCTTCTCTTTGATTGTTTTGATTTCCTGTTTCTGAGCTTTATTTTGATTTCTAATGGAAATTACTACTAATAGCAAGTACGAGAAGTGTATCTTCGAGACGATATAAGCTGTGGAGCTACTTCCTGCAAATCATGTGATACTTCCACTGCTCGTTTGAGTTCATCTTCTACTATTCTCGTTATTGACACTAATGTTGTCCTCAATCAGGTTTGTTTCCTTCCTTTTCAATTTTTTCTCATTTTTTTTCTCTCTCTCTCTCTGTTTTTTTTTTTTTTGCATTAATCTGTGTTATGCTATTGTATATAGATTGATTTGCTGGAGAATCAGGCAATTGAGAACGTGGTCGTGTTAACGGTAGTGTTGGATGAAGTTAAAAACAAAAACCTGTCTGTGTACAATAGAATCAGAGCTCTCTGCAGCAATAATTTGAGGAAGTTCTTTGTTTTTGCTAATGAATTCCACAGGTAACTGGGGGTAATGTTTGTTGCGTTATTTGATTTAGCTGTTGTGCTTCGAAGTGTTACTTATATACTGTGTCCTTGTTTTGCATTCTCTTTAGAGATACCTATGTTAAGGCAATGGAGAAAGAGAGTCCGAATGATCGAAATGATAGAGGTTTCTTACTTTCGTTTTTTCCTTTCACTATTTGATTGTACACTTTTAATATTATTGCTGTTTGCATTTTCTGCTTACTTAAAGTGATCAAATTGCATCTTCTGCTGTGGTGTACGCCGTGTATGTAACTTTTCATATGCATATTTATTTTTCTAGCTTCTAACACAAACCCGTTTCTGGCTCAGCAATTCGGGTGGCTACAAAATGGTACCAGAGTCATCTAGGCGGTGGAGCCCGAGTTTTACTTGTAACTAATGACAGGGAGAATAAAAGGAAAGCTGCTGAAGATGGTATTAATGCAGAGACAAGTATGTATGGTTTCTTTTTATTGTAATTTGGGATATTGCTAGTAGCCCTAATATTATGTGGCAACCATCATCCAAGTTTTCGCAATTGTTATCATGAAATTTTGAGGGAATTACCTGTTTCTTGAAGCTTAACTTTGGAGTACTATTTTGTTTCAGTTGAATCATATGTAAAGTCATTGGGCCAACTTGAGTTGCTTGACCTTCTTGTTCAACCTAAACAAGAGGATGTAACCATGGAGGATTTGAGACCTTCAAAGAGAAAAGTTGTTTACAAAGAGGTATTTTGTTTGGAATGCGGCCTTTTTTATGATTCCCGTGTCTCTTCTGGAATCATTCTTTCACCTGAAACAAACACAAGATTTAACATTCGGGTTTCTTTGTGCAGCATAAGCCCATGTCTGAGATCACTTCTGGTCTACATCGTGGAATCTATCATCAAGGAAAGCTTCGCGTTAATCGCTACAACCCGTTTGAGGCGTATGTTGGAAGTGAAAGTATTGGTGATGAAATAGTCATTTATGGGCGAGATAACATGAACAGGGCTTTCGACGGTGACGTTGTTGCTGTTGAACTTCTACCTGAAGATCAGTGGCATCAAGAGAAGTCTCTATCTATAGCAGATGATGGTAAGTTATCTATCATGCTCGTAGGACTCAAATAGTGCAATGGTTTTTAACTATTTATGATATATAAGAGAGAAAACTTCTACGTCTCATGTTCTTCGTGACAATGGTTTTCTTGTTATTTCCCAGAGGATGAGGAGGAAGATGGTGTCCACCTTGTTCCAAACAGTGCCGATGATGCTCCTAGAACCACTAATCTAGAAAATGGTTCCACTAGCAATGCTACACAAGTTTCATCTCGTCCATCTGGTCGTATTGTTGGTATCATAAGGCGTAACTGGCATTCGTAAGTGGACTTGCCTTTAGTGCTCCTTTATTTATTAACCATGGTGTTGAATTTCCCTACTTGTCAATCATTTGATCTCCTCTTCCAATAAGTGAGAATGGCCTCATGTGATGCAGTAACTTCATTTAATGATCAGCTATTTTACTTTATGCCCAGTTCCCAATTGGCTGTTGAAAGCTTCAGTACTAATTTAATGGTGATTTTTTAATCTAACTAGAATATGTACCATGCTATTGATGTCTACGTTCTCACTGATTTATTTTGTTTGTTGGAGGCTTTGTCTATAAGTAAGTTGCATCTTCACAGTTTTCATGCAATGCAATGTTCCTTGTATGGTAGTCACTAGTCAGACTGAATAATATCCTTGATTTTTCCAGATCGAGCATGTTAATATCCTTCATATTGTTCTCTGCTGTGATGCCATTACTTTTTGTCGACATTCTCTTATTTTTCGCTCCATTGCAGTTATTGTGGATCCCTGGAGCCCATGAATAAACCTGCTGGTAGTGGCAGCATTGCCCATGCATTATTCGTCTCCAAAGATCGTAGAATTCCTAAGATTCGGATTCAGACCAGGCAGCTTGAGAATCTTCTGGACAAAAGAATTGTTGTGGCAGTTGATTCTTGGGACCATGAGTCTCGGTATCCTTCAGGTCATTATGTACGTGTTATTGGAGACATTGGTGATAGAGATACCGAAAGCGAGGTTTGCAATTATGACTGTATCTGCTTGCTATAGCTTTTTAGTTTTAGGGTCAGATGAATTTGACACTGATCGGCTTTCGGATGGTACAGGTGGTTCTAATTGAGAATGATATAAACTCCAGACCGTTTACTGCTCAAGTTTTGGCGTGCTTACCTCCTTTACCATGGTCAGTATCCTCTGAAGATTTGGCCAACCCTATCAGACAGGATCTCAGGCATGTGCGTGTTTTTAGTGTCGACCCTCCAGGTTTGTATCTAATAACTAATATGCATATGCACAGGATGTCTTTGTTGATGCGAGTAAACATTTTGCAGTGGTTATGTGAAAAGATGATTTCTGGCATGTGCAGGATGCAGGGATATTGACGATGCATTACACTGTACAGCTCTTCCTAATGGAAATTTTGAAGTGGGAGTGCGTATCCTCTTGTGTTGGCTTGTTGATGTTTAACTTTAAATTTTTAAGATGTATAGTCAGGGATATAAGTGAAAACATGTGTAGTCAATGTTCTTGTTTAACCATGCAATTAGATATTGCTGATGTAACAAACTTTGTTCACCCTGGAACCTCACTTGATGAGGAAGCTACACAAAGGGGAACATCGGTCTACCTAGTGGAGCGCCGAATTGACATGCTTCCTAAACCCTTAACAGAAGGTAATATTATTATTATGTCTGTACTGCTTCAATTTTATTACTTGTATATCTCTTTAACAACTTTTGCTTGCAGATATATGCTCACTTCGAGCTGATGTGGAAAGGCTAGCTTTCTCTGTTATTTGGGTACGGGCTTAATTAGTTTTTTATGTTACTAATTTTGTGCATTTTCTTTCTATAAACTGTCTAATTTGGTTCTTTCTTTTGAATAAAACTGAAAACTGGCGCGTAATTTTTTATTTTTTTCCTTTTTGTGTTTGTGTGTGTTGTGGTTGTAGTAGTCACTGTGTATGATATATTTGACTTCTTTCCTTACAGGAAATGACACCTGAGGCAGAGATAATTTCAAAAAAATATTCTAAGAGCGTCATCAAATCTTGCGCAGCAATGTCTTATGTCGAAGCTCAGGCTAGAATGGATGACAGGTTTCTCTTGCTCTACCTTAACTTTGACTACCGGTTTAGCTTTTAAATATTTCTTTCGACTAAGCTGTTTGCAGCCTTCCTTCCATCATCCAATGCTAGGTTTTTAGTCTTTTCTATTGAAGCTTTTAGACAATTTTCATTTTTCTGTTATAAACTGTCTGTTTTACTTAAGACGAAGCAGTCTGGCTGATTTAATATCCTTGGCAGTCGATTGGTAGATCCATTAACATTAGATTTGAGGAACATGAACACTTTGGCAAAGGTATGGATGCTTGCATGTCTGCTTTCCTTATATTATCATTGGATAGTAGCAGAGTTTCGGCATCCTGTAGTTAGAATACTAAAATGTATGGTGATAACAATGACACAGATAATGAGGCAGAGACGTATTGAGAGAGGAGCCCTAACTCTTGCATCTGCCGAAGTGAAATTTCAGATTGATACTGAAACTCATGACCCTCTTGATATTGGTATGTATTTGAATTCCATGTTCATATTATTTAATAGCCGCACTTTCATTTTAGTTTATAGATATTATTCATGATGAGAAAAGTGCAAATTTAAGTTCCTTTTATGCTTTTAAACTTTTCAGTGAGTGTACTTACTGTCCACGTTCCTATACTGTCTAATCCATGAGACTTTTGCAGGTATGTACCAGATTCGAGAAGCAAACCAGATGGTAGAGGAGTTTATGCTTGCAGCTAATATTTCTGTTGCTGAACAAATACTGAAAGTTTTTCCCCAGTGTTCCTTGTTAAGGTAAACTTAGATCTTGTACTTGCAACTTCGTTTTCTTGATAAACGGTCATAGAGTTGTCTTCCCTCCCCATGCCTTTTGCAATTAGTGCTCTTGTTATCATAATATAGCAAATCAGCAGCCATTAGAGTGTCAAATATACCCTCTGAATAATTTCTGTTCATACAGGCGCCATCCTACTCCAACAAAAGAGATGCTTGAACCCTTATTGCATACTGCTGCCGCAGTTGGTCTCAGCCTGGATGTTTCATCATCAAAAGCACTGGCTGATTCACTTGACCGTGCTGTGGTAGTCTTCTTTTTCCACCTTTTTTTATTACTATTATTATTATTATTACTGTCATAATCTGTGTGCAGCTGTGGGATGTATTATTTTAATCAAGTGCCATAGAGATTTGTTTAGTGAAAAATGACTCAGAATTTTTTTTCTCATTTTATATCATCTCTCAGGGTGATGATCCTTACTTTAATAAGTTGATTCGCATCCTGGCAACGAGATGCATGACTCAGGTATTTTCACTTTAATTGTAGACTTTAATTTCCAAAAAGGCATTTTAGACTTCTATTAATCTTTTCAAATGAAATCCAGGCCGTCTATTTCTGTAGTGGGAATCTCACCCTTCCAGAATTTCATCATTATGGACTTGCAGCACCTTTGTACACTCATTTTACTTCCCCTATTAGAAGATATGCTGGTTAGTAAAGGAATTCGTCCCTTTTTACTTGTCAATGGAGCTATTATTTATTATTATTACTACTTTTTAGTATTTAAACTTGGAACTTTCTTCTCGTGCAGATGTAATCGTCCACAGGTTGCTTGCAGCATCTTTAGGAATTAGCAAGCTTCCACCAGTATTCCAAGACAAAAACCAGCTTACCAGTATAGCTGACAGTGAGACTTCTTTCTTCCTAATCTTACTTTTCCTATGACTATGAAATGAACACGTATAAAAAAATTTCTTATTTTTTTTCTCTGTCAGATTTGAATTACCGGCATAGGAATGCTCAGATGGCAGGTAGAGCCTCGGTAGAGCTCCATACTCTCATCTACTTTAGAAACAGGTGTGCATTATTGCATATAACAAACTCTTTGTCTCTCTCTATCTCTCAATGACTATCATCATCATCTCAGTCAGATTCTCATATGCTTATTTATTTTTATAGGCCAAGTGACACAGAGGCGAGAATAGTGAAGATAAGATCAAATGGGTTCATCGTGTTTGTGCCCAAGTACGGAATTGAAGGACCCGTTTACTTGACACAAAGAAGTGAGAAAGAAGGTGGGGAATGGCATGTTGACGAACATCAACAAAAGATTATAAAGATGGACAAATCTCTTTCTTACACTGTTCTTCAGCCCGTTTCGGTTCACTTAGAGGTCGTCGAGCCTCAGCCAAATCGACCAAAACTGCAACTTACCCTTATCTAGTTGTAATTTAAACAATCTAGTAGAAATTTTGATCCGCCGCGTTAATCGTTTCTGTTTATTTGATTCTCCTTTTTCATTTGTAGGATTTGCTATTATCGATTGTGAGGTATTCTTAATTATTGTAATGGCAGGCACTCGTGCATTTTTCGAGTTAAACCAAATTAGGCGTTATTCTATTTTCAACTTAGCTAGAGTTTGCCTTCCAAGCAAAGCAAACTTGTCATTAATTGTTTACTGCAAAATAATGCGACTAAACATAATCATTACCAGTGGGCTCATCTGTGATCATTCTAACAAGGAAAGATTGCCAGATCTTATCTATGTGAATCATTTTGTCAATCTTTTTTATGTATGCAAGCATCTCTTTATTAGGTCAAAAATATGCTACTTTATTTAGAAACGTAGCTTTAACGGCTTGGACTCGGAAAAAAAATTGCTGACTTATATGAGGCGTGATTTTTGAACTCACTTTCCCTTCAGGGAGAATCGAATAACTGAAGGTGTTCGTTAACAATAAACTTAAAAAAGTAAAAACACTTTCTTACATAACAAGAAATCTTTGATTACTCTATCAATACCAATCAATCCAAGTGGATGATTCTTGGATATCATTCACATAAAACCCAAAGTGTAAAACAGGCATGACAGCTGCCGAAAATAAAAAGTCCCCTGATTTGATATTACAAGGCCATATAATGGTATGTGTCCATTGTTGGAATACAATGTAACTGAAATGTGTATCATCCGGCCATGCCGTAGTCATCTGCTTGATCATATAGATTGTAGCTCTCATCGACTCCCAACTTTCCAGAGAGAGGGTCTTCTCCTGCATAATATCCAATCAACAAACAAGCACTATGAGTCTTAGATCATCAGTACAACTCCGATAACACATTGTATACTACTATTAATTTTCCGAGAGTTAAGCAGATTTACGATTTGAGAAAACGCTTAAATAATGCATGTCAGTAGTTATATCAGGGCTATGGAAGCAAAGATGATCATCACTTGGAGCTTGGTTGTGCTGCTGGGGAAGAAAATTCTCAGACTTTGTGATCTTCTTTTCATTGAGCGAATCGACTTCTGTCTCGACTTCTGATTCCACCACTTGTTTCCTTTTTGATCGAGCTCGTCTGTTCTGGAACCAATTATACACATTTGTTTCAGAGATTTGACCATGCTGGCTTAGTTGAGAAGTTATCTCTTTGATCTTCTGCTTGCTTGGAGTTCCATTTCCTTGATCAAATATCTGTTCCAGAAATTGAAGCTGTGAAGGTGTCGGAGTCCATCTCTGTCTAGCCGTAATCCTCGGACCACTAGATGTAATCATCGAGTCACAATACATCCCTCCTGCCAGCCAAAGTAAAAGCAATATCTAGCTCTATCAATACCCTTAGAACAAAAAAACCTTCATTTTTAAGAACAATGGAAATCATCAAATCAAGTCTAAACCCAGAACAATTTCTCACAATGTAAACTAAAATTAGTCTCTGAAATCACCTATAACTAAGTTAAATTTCCCATAAATGATGCCTAATTAGTTAATTACCTGCAAGATCTTGTTGAGCAGTTAGGGTTTTATGCATCTCGACGAGTTGCTCACAAATGGTGGAGTAAACAGCAATCTGCTTCCTCAAAGTCTCTAACTGTTCATCAGTCATTACTTTCACATACATAAATCCTCCTCCATTAGCATTCTCTCTTTCATCTTGAAATTCCATCATTCAATTATACAATTCTCACTCACTCTCTGCTATGAATTGGGTTTTTGTCGAATGAAAAAAACCCCGCTTCGTGTTGCTGTCAGTTGAAACGAGATAAAGGTGGAATTTAGAAGGAAAAGGTATACTTACAGAGTGACTAACAGAACGGAGAGAGTAGCTAAATAAATTGGATTATGGGCATTTTTTGAGTGTGATTATTTTTCCCACGGCGCACGTTAGTGGTTAGCGCATGTTTCGTGCGCGGCTTCCTTTTTTTTGTCAATTATCCGACAATCACTCCACCAACTTTCACGGGTCCCAAACCTTTTCTTGTCTTTGTATGCATGTCACTCTCTTTTGAAAAATAGTTTCATGTTCTCCCTAATGGAATATTTTAATTATCTATTCGTTCTGGGTATCGAGCAAGTTCCGACCTCTTTAAGCATTTTCAAAAGATTTTTTTTTTAAATAAAAATATACTCCATTTAAATTGTTTAGAGTAATATGAACATATTTAATATACCAAACAAATACGTTTTTATTTTTTGTCAATTAATTATTTATTGTGTGTTTAGAACGTATTTCGTCTTATTTTAAATATTCTTAAAAAATCGAATTCTTATTAAAAATGATATAAAATATACTTTTCTAAATTATCTAAATAAGACGGAAGACGTTCATGACACACAACTAACCCAATTTTAAATTTTGTTGAATGTACAATACTATTTACTGAACACTCCATTTGGAAATCTAGCATTTGAATGATGAATTTCTTATTCTTATTTTTATTTTGAGGTCAATTTAAAAATTTTAGTAGCAATTGTATTTTAAAATATTTGCATGTGAAATTAAATAAATTATATCTGTAACACGCACACACGTCATAATGGAAACGAATGTTATGGGAGTGAGTGAGTGTGCTAAGGTCAGAGTGACATAACATGGTAGCAGCCTGGTTTTCTGACATTGTCCCTCTGACTCAAGTAGTTTTTGTCTGTCCACTTTCATTTTCGCCAGCTCAGCTCGTCACAATGGGCTTGATTGGGCCCATCAACATTTCTCAGCCCATTAAACTCGATTTGGGCCTCAAGGTAATAACTAACAGGTAGACCTGCTCATGACCTGAACTGGACTGGAACCGGACCTGATCAAACCCTCAACCGAATCATCGATTCTGGCTTGTTCATTACAGGCCCGAAAACGGTAACATCAAGGATCATGACCGCATAGTTAATTATGAACCACCGACGGTTCATATTCAGGCTGGACCGGTTCATGGACCGGATTTTCAATCGGTTCAAAATCGTAGAAATAAAAAATAATAAATATTTTTATCACTATTTATATCAACTACTTATAAATTTTTCTTAAATTTTATTTAAATACAGTAAAAATGTTAAATAGTAACTTAAATAATAAAAAAAAACTAAAAAAAAATAAGATTGATCCTGAACCGATCCTGAATCAATATTGAACCGGTTCTAAGTTGAACCAAAATCGTATGTGAATGGTTCATGTACGGTTTAAATTTTTGGATTCTAAACCGATCCAAAGCTATCTTTAAACCCGGTTCATCGAACCTGTCCGAAACCGGTTAAAAGCAGGTTCATGGCCGGATCATTGACAACACGAACTTAAACCGCCATTTCATTGAACCAAAACCGGTCCAAACCGACTCGTGAGCAAGGCTGCTAACAGGTGTCTACAATACAAATCATGAGATGAGATCACACCGTCTTTATCAGTTTCAGTCTGACTGACACGCCCAAACTTCAAAGTCAAGATCAATCAAACAAGGTAGTATTGGATTTAGTCAACATCGGATTGCCACGTGTACACTAACAAATGGAGTAAATCTCAACCGTTGGTTCCTTCTTTTTTGTCCACTTTTATAAAACCGCTCTTTTTGTCTTCTTCAGTATCGACTTCCTCTTCGTCGTACCTGCAAAATCAGACAGTTTATTTTTCACTAAACAACAACAAAGCTCTGTCTCTCTCTTGTTGGTCGGTTTAATCAAAGCTAAGAAATTTTGGCGAAATCGATCCATAACTCCACCTTCCATTAATTAATTGATCTGTGCTTTGCTCAACAATTAATATGTTTGTGAAGAAATTTGCAGAGAGAGCTCTGAGTTCAAAGAAGGTACGCAGCATTCGATTCATATATGATTTCTGTATTCAATTCATTTAGGTATGTTTGTTTCGTGTTTCGAGTATATCACTGTCTTTGAATTTCGTATGAAATTTATCATGAAGGAGATTTGATCTGCAGATTTCACAGTCATCGTTATTCAATGAATTATTTTTTATGGATTGGAATGGGCATTAAGAAATTTATTTAGTTTTTTTATTATTATTATTATTTACATTTGTGATTTAAGGAAATTATAAGAGATAATTACCAAATTCACCGTCAGCGTTATTTTTATTTATTTTTTGCGATTTTTTTCTTTTCTAAAGTCCGCAAAGACATTTGCCATTTTTACATTAATAACGTCCAATCCGACAAATTCAATTGGATTACCGATTTTCTTCTGAACTTTTCCTAGTAGGAGTAGTATTTTTATTTTATTTTATTTTTCCCCTTGGGATATTATGTGCACAATGAATCTACCTCATCCAATTCACTCAAAATAATACTGTTTTGCTTTTATTTTTTTTGTTGACCAACCGACCAAATCCAAAGATTGGATAATCAAACTTTATCTTTATAAATAAAATAAAAAAATAACGGTCTCTTTATATAGAAAAATCCATTCTCTGCCACGTGGATTAAATCCAACATTAATTGGAAACGCTAACCGACAGTTGAAGCAAAATGCATAGTCAATGACAATGAGTCAGTCAAGTCAACCCTTATTAGGAGGTCTCATATCGTGGTTTTATTTGTCATTTTAACGACAAGTAGTTAGTAACGGAGGTCTCATTTTTTTTTTTTTTACTTGTGTAATTTGCTGCAGAATGGGGGATTACACACTGATGGATTGAAAAGTAGTGACTTAGAGCCTAAGCTAGCGTTCCATTACGGAATACCATCGGGATGTAGCTCCTTTGCTTTTGGACCCAATTCAAAAGATACTAGCAATTGCTACCAAGTAAGCTCACATTAACCTCTTTAATCAATCAAATCCGAACCGATTTTCATCAGTGCGAAAAATGATCCATTCTTTGTTATAGAGATGGAAGAATCAAACTTTTGGAAACGGTAACACTCAAGCTCTCTTACAGAGTGAGGATGCCGTATCGAGCAAGTTTCTGCAGGTTTTGTGTTTATTCTAACAGAAAATGCCAATTTTCATGACATGCTTCCACTAATGATTTGTCGTCTTAATTCAGTTCATGCACAATCAAGGAGTCCTGTTAAATGTAACATCCAACAACAAGATTCAGGTGTGGGATGTAGATAAGAAGCAGCTGTCTCATGTTCATGTAATCAAGGAAGAGATTACTTCTTTCTCAGTTCTGCAACAAACTCCTTTTCTGTAAGTAAAAATTCTTGACTCTGATAGACTAATTCATTTAATGCCGAGTAAATATTAATTATTTGGAATTAATGGCAGCTATGTTGGAGATTCTGGTGGTAATGTTTCGGTCCTGAAACTTGAGGAAGAATCAAGTCAGATATTACAAATGAAATACACAATACCTTCCTCAGCTTCACATGGTCAGTTACATTTACTGCCTAATTAGCTTTTTATGTAATATATAATTATTATTTACCCGATGGATACATTATTCAATAGGAAATCCAAGTGAAGCTGGTGGTGATCCGACAGTAATGATTGTATTGCCTCAACCATCTGCCGAAAGTAAGAGGTATTCATTTTCAATAGCCTTTTTTGTATTTTAACCAACATTATTATTATTATTATTATTATTATTATTATTATATTATTATTATTATTATTATTATTATATTATTATTATTATTATTATTATTATACCATGAATTTACTTTTCGTATTGAATTGAAATCAGGGTTCTGATCATCTTCCGGGATGGTCAAATAACATTATGGGATATCAGAGAAAGCAAAGCCATTTCCACAACGGGAGGGAATCCATTGCAGTCAATTTACCAGAATCAAGAGACTAAGAAAGTGACTTGTGCATGTTGGGCATGCCCTTCTGGAAGCCGTGTTGCAGTTGGTTACAGCAACGGGGAGATTTTCATATGGAGCATTCCTTCTTCAACGAATCAGAATAATTCCATGACGGCTGAATCTCCGATTTCCAAACTCAATCTTGGATATAAGTCGGAAAAGATTCCTATATCTTCCTTGAAATGGGTTTATGCAGACGGAAAAGCTAGTTCTAGATTATATGTAATGGGAGCCTCTTCCGATTCCGTTCAGGTAGTCTTGTTGAATGAACAATCTGAATCTCGAACAATAAAGTTGGCACTACATTTCTCTGAGCCTTGCATCGACATGGAAATCACCAAGCAAGATTCCTTTTTTATTATTGGAAAATCGGGACACATTTATGCATATGAAGAAAATGCTATAGAAAAGTATCTTCTTCTACAGTCCCAATCTAGATCTCCACCGTCTCTCCCTAAGGAAATCACACTGAAGCTACCATTTCTTGATTCGAGCATCACCCTCGCAAAGTTCGTCACGGATAACGCTCACATGCCTACTTTTGCTGATGAGGTAACTTCAAATTTGCTTCATTAACTTTAACTTGACGGAAAAGTTATAAAATCTTCTTCTGTTTGTTTGTGTAGGATTACATAACACAGTCCAAATACTCCCCATCAATCATTCCGTCTGAGACGAAGATGAAAGAAGGAAACCATTTTACTGGATTTTCTAAGATCAGGAACCTGTTCATAACAGGACACAGTGATGGAACCATCAATTTTTGGGATGTGACGTGTCCCTTTTTTATACCGGTTTTATCATTAAAGCAACAGGTATGATTAACAGTTTCTTACGCTGACTAAATTCCAAAACTATATTTAATGACTATGGAGCTTATTCCACTAATTTATTTCTTCATGTAGAGTGAAGATGATCTTTCTGTCAGCGGTATACCAGTGACTGCATTGTACTACTTTGATGGCAATTCTCGGCTACTAGTTTCTGGAGATAAAATTGGAATGGTGAAAATGACACTTTTTCTTGATTTTACGAAGTCATCTTAATTTTTCCTCTTTCTCTCAATTCTTTGTGACCTATAGGTTCGGATCATCAAATTCAAACCCGAGCCATATTCCACGGAGAGCAGCTTTTTGTCTTTTCAAGGTATTATTATACTATCATTTAGCATTTACCAAATTACAACCCTACCACCATTTGTCTAGTGTTCCTCAGCCAATGAGTTTTCTTCTCAGGAAATACGAAAAAGGTTATCCAAAGCATGAAACTAATAAAGGTTAATGGCTCTGTACTTTCTCTGAACACCAGTCAAGAGTTAAAACATCTAGCTGTTGGGACTGATCAAGGATATGTAAGTTGGCCTTCATTTTAGTACCATTTGAAGCTATCCTCGATCCCAGCGTCTTTTAAATCTTTACAAATATGAAAAACTTATTCTCGACAGGTTTCAGTTATCGATATGGAAAATGCAACTTTATTGTACGAGAAACACATTACAAGTGAAATTAGCACCGGCATCGTCTCTTTGCAGTTCGAAACATGCAATTTGCATGGTTTTGATAAGAATGTGTTGGTGATTGCAACCAATGATTCATCGATTTCAACAATCGAAAGTGATACTGGAAACATGCCGAATATCGGC
This sequence comes from Rutidosis leptorrhynchoides, assembly GCF_046630445.1. Taxonomy (NCBI): domain Eukaryota; kingdom Viridiplantae; phylum Streptophyta; class Magnoliopsida; order Asterales; family Asteraceae; genus Rutidosis; species Rutidosis leptorrhynchoides. The sequence continues at coordinate 56,776 of NW_027266753.1, forward strand.
ATGGTTCATCCCAAGAAACAGTACAAAGCTCTTTTTATGCAAATATTAGGCAGTCCTGATAAAAGAAATCATGCTGAGGCTTGTATACTACTTTGTTCGGAAAAGGCTGCATACGTCTACTCCTTAATTCATGTTGTTCAGGTAATAAAATGAAAATTCCATGTAGAGGAACTGAATTCGTGAAGACCATTATATTTAAAATTTTCATTTTATGTATTTAGGTGTGAAGAAAGTTCACTGCAAGAAAACGTTTCATTCTTCTTGTTGCTGGGCATCAACTTTCAACAGTGGATCCGATGTTGGTCTTCTACTCGTTTTCACAAATGGAAAAGTTGAAATAAGGTGATCATTGTTAAATCTCATTTTAGTATTGAGACGTAGAATAAGGTGTAATAATAATATTAACTTGAACCATTTCTTTGCCAAACTAAATTCTAGGTCCTTGCCAGAGCTAAACCTACTAAAAGAAACTACAATAACAGGGTTCGCATACTCTATTCCAAAGCCAAACTCAATTTCCGACACTGTGATTTGCTCTTCATTGGATGGAGAACTCCTTTTGGTTTGAATTACAACTTCTACTTTCGAATTTTATTTCTCATTGTTTCTTGAAGTCATTTTTGACAAAAATGTAACTGCTTTTTACTTGTGCAGGTAAATGGTGATCAGGAAATTTCTGCAGTCTCGGTGTTGCTCCAGAAGCAAAGGTTCAGGTATATATAAAAAAATTGTTTTTGAAAGTAAAATTACATTAACCGTCTTAGGATACTTTTAAACTTTTACTTTTTTAGGCTTTTGGACTTTTTCAGCCAAGTCTACAGGAAAGATTTTATTGCTTCTCAGGATGCATACATCTCCGGACATGAAATCCAGAAAGAGAAGAAAAAGGTAGATTTTATTTTTTTTCCTACATATAATATCTTGTGTGGAAGTTAATTTCTATGATCTGAATTGCAGAATAACATCCTTTTATTTTGTGGATCATAGGGAATATTTAGCTCTGTTCTAAAAGGAAATGGCAAATCAAAGCAATCGCATGATGTAGAGATAGAAGATACAAGAAGAGAAAGCTTTGAAAAACTCCCCATCATTTCTCCACTGCCAACTTTGCAACTGGTGTGGAGAAAAAAGATGACAGCATGACTGAACCAGCAGTCAATGAAGACGAAACCGAGTTAGACATAGGTAAACTCTAAGCAGCATACTTGTGATATTGCTGGTGCTTTGTTGATAGAGTAATTTTAATTCTTTTTCCATTAGATGATATCGACATTGGAGATTTCGAAGACAAGCCTAAAGAACACAACAATATGTTAGCAGGTCTTAACAAGCAGAAGCTGACAAGCACGTTCCAAGCTTTTAAAGGTCAGTGTAGTGCAGGATATAATTCTTTCTGAGTTCGAAATGGTGCTAATATTGGCTGAGATACGATAATTGATTCGATCCAAATTCCTTAAAATCAGGTAAATTGAAGCAGAAGAAAGCAAGAATGAGAAAGGTGCAGTAAAGGAAGAGGAACATGAAGTTAATGCCAATAACGTGGATCAAATTAAGAAGAAATATGGTTTTACGTTATCTGGGGTAAGTATTAAAGATTAACAAATGCTGTGTAAAATAAAATATAGAGTATTCGTTTGCAATAACTTCCTAGGCACGGCACATAATAATTTGGCCATTTTCTTGCCTGCAGGAATCAAGTGCCGCAAAAATGGCAGAAAGCCAGTTGCATGAGAATTTGAAGAAACTCCAGGTACAAAATTCTTAGCTAGAAGAAGATGATTAGGTTTATTAAACAATAATTTATCGTAACTTGGTGGATATGATACGATTGACAGGGGATCAACTGAAAACTACGGAGATGCAAGACAGTGCCAAGTCATTCGCTAGCATGGCAAAACAGGTTCTGAGAGGCGCTGAACAACGAAGCTCATAAACAATACAATCAATGTTTAATTCTTTCAATTCTTTGCACTGTAAATTGTGATAAACAAACAATGTTTTTGATAGAATGAATTGTGTTTGATATGAAACATTACAGTTACAGGATATATCATTACTGGTATTTGTGAATCAACTTTGAATCGCATTGGTCTGGACCGGTCCAGTCGGTTTACAATTGTCTTAATTGGATCAATTTTGATTCGAATACGGAACAAACGGAACGGTGTCCACAAGCATACCAATTCGGAACGGGCTCAACGATCTTCTAACTCGGAAAAGTTGCAATAATCTATAACTCGGAATGGTAAGCTCTCAATAAGCCTACAGACCACAACTCGGAACGGTCAGCTCTCAACAAGCCTACAACTCAGAGTGGGATCAACAAGCCTACAACTAGGAACGGTTTCAACAAGCTTTATAACTCGGGAACTCAGACCATCTCATTTGGTGCTACTTTAACTTGCCAGATAAGCATCCAGATCACTTGATTAAGAGATGTCGAGGGTCATCTGGAAAGTAAATCTGACTTGGAACAGGGTCATTTCCGAACCAGATTTCTAACAATACAGTATTCTCCGAACCTACATTTTAAACATAGACACCTCCAAACCGGGTTTATTAAACATAGGGACTTGTAAGTTATTATCCCTAAATTTTAATTGCCTACACGAGCAATTAGATAAGGTTACACTTAGACAGACTTGCATTGATACAGAGAAAGATATGATGTCCACAGACTTGCTATCAGCAAGAACCATTAAAAGACTTCATCCATCATTCATCACTGCTTCTGCTACTAGAATTAATAATTTGTCAGTGGTAAGTAATTTTTATGATCAAGCAAGTAATTCATATCCACCACCTCTGTCCTTAACTACTCGTCGTTTTTCTTATACAAAATGTATTGAAAAACAAGTAATTAGTGACGAAGGGAGTACGTAGAAATGTTAATTATAATGATCTATCTTCACATTTATTTCTTTATTTATTTATAGATATCATCATTAAAGAAAGGATGGAAGTCGCCACGGCGTTTAATCACGATTTCTACGGCTAATGGGAAATTTGACGGGGAATGGAATTGTGAGTATAGGCTATCACTTCGAGACTTGCAGTTGACAGATTTGGTTGAAGATGATCAACAACATAATCCTAATAATACTAATAGTTCTCAAGTATCCATAAATCTCTGTATTCAAAAGCATGCCAGCTTTGGTTTATCAGTGGACGGAAGGATAATCACGTCTTTCATCAGGAAATGTAGCATTTGCTCCACCCCATATCTCCGAGAGGTTTGTTAGGTTTTTTACTCTTAACTTTCCTGTAAACCTTGGAATGCATTTCATTGTTTATTTAACAAGGAGTTGCTGGCAGTTAGAACGAGTAATTAGTCTCATGGCTATCGGTAGTGAAATGCCTGGGGAGACTTAAAAAAAACAATGAGCTGCTAAAGTTTTTAATTTCTCCATTTCAGATCGATACAAAATTCAATGTTTGGTTCTACCATCTAGCAGAGAAAACACTGCAATCCAAATTCCCTGAAATTGGTGGCGATGATTCCATCATTAAGTCTCCAAATCCCTCTTTTTTTCTTTTTCCCCTATATATGTGTTTATTATAACTAGTCAAGTCTAATTACTCTGTAGCTGTACTGCACAGGTTATATATGTAAAACCGGGCTCCGAAGCAAATCTTGATTCATTAGTACAGGATGCAATTCGGCTTACCACTTCGGCGAAAAGTATGTATTCCATTCTGAATTCTTCACTGTCGGAGTAAATGTATTTCTTCTATTAATCTAACCTAACTTCGGCATCACTCATTCAGGATACGTGCTCGGAATCATGCGAGAATTCTGAACCGACATTGCAATGTGAGTAATCTTGTCTAGTGACATAGTCTATCTTAGTTTTAAGAAGTAATGTATTGAAGGCAAAAAAAAAATTCTCGGGATGCAGTTATCGGAGGGAAAAACAATGCTTCTGTCCAGAAACGATGGTCTAGACTCTTGGAGCTAAGAAAAGGAATTCAGTAAAGTTGTTATGCTAAGAATTTCTTCGGGGAACATAAAAGGATGAATAAATTACCACAACCCACTTGGGTATTTCTTAGTATGTTTACTTAAACAAACAGTTTTCTCTCCAAGCTTTGCACATAGCTCTCAAGTCTAAAGTGTTATTTGTCAAATATACATATGCTGTAATCATTGTATTTTTTTCTGAGAAAAAGAATAAAATTTGCTTGGTTTTCACCCTATGGCGTTATGCATACGATGTACCATGTTATGCATACGATGTACATGATGCACACAAAATGGTATATGCCCAGCACAACCGAGAATTCGTTGTTATGAAAGTTGAATTCTTTCCAATGATTTTGTACTTCGATGTAGAAACTGGTTGTACCAAACAACGAACAAGATACACTAGAAAAAAAGGTCAACTTTCAAAAGTTTACATTTTTAAAATCAGTACGAAAATGATCTACTTGTCAGGCAAAAACTCCATGACGACGATGCCATCCGAATTCGAGCAAAACGAATATAACTAACAAAACGACACATTTCTTGTATAATCGAATTGGACAAAATCTAAATCCAGCCACACATTGTACAAACCAAACATCTAGTCAAACTGGTGGAGTCACTTATCATAGAAGTCCCCAATTTGGACAAGCAAATCAACATACAGAAAAGGAGCAATTGAGAAAGGGAATGAGAAAATAGATCATAAAATCACTTGAGATTAAGGAAAGATAAGTACACATGATTAGATATAAACGATCAGGAAGATCCTGCAAGCTAATTCAGTCTTAACCTTTTTTAATCCTAAAGCTAAGTTTAATCCAAGAAGGTGGAAACTGAACCACTTCACCTTGATCTAAACCCAAAATACAGAAAAGAAGTAAAAGAAACATCAAATAGCAAAACATAATTCTAAACCATAGTCTCCAATCCATTGTACACCATCAAAATGCTCCAACTTCCACCTTCTTGTTTCCCTTTTTCTACCCACCTCTAGTCTAATCATCATCTTCATCCTCCTGGAAAACCAAATCAAACACACATCAATGGACTGAATTAACCAACTGGTACATTTAACCAGAAACTTGAAACAGAAATCAATGCATAGATTCGAAGGGACGAACTCTCCGTCATCATCTTCATCCTCATCATGAACCTCGGACTTCGATTTGTCAGATTCCTCATCCTCATCATTATCTCCAGCAGTCTGTAAAATCGAATAAATAAAAGGTTACGGATAGCTAAACATGGGCTAACAAATACCAGTAGACTTGTGAACACGAAGAGTATCTTTTACCAGTTTGTTATTGTAGGCCTCCATGCTCTTGTTGTAATCATCCTTTCGCTTCTCAGCCTTGGCTACATAAGGAGCCTTTTCCTGCAAGTTCATTTCAACATAAACAATTAATTCAAAACAAACAGTAAAAAACAAGTATCAACAATAACTAGATGAATATGAACATACAGCATCTGACAACGTTTTCCATTCAGCACCCCCAGCTTTCCCGACCTGATTAACCACAAAATCACAATCAATTTAAATAATATGCTGATTCGATAGTTAATTTAAGGCAGACTAATTATTTAGATCAGAAAAGTAAAATACATATAAATACTCACAGCAGCAACAGATTTGT
>NW_027266754.1:0-62194 GCF_046630445.1 Rutidosis leptorrhynchoides
AAATGAGCTAAAGACAGCAGAGAAATAGGAACTGACAGCCCAGTAATGGCGATTGCTAATATTCCATCCACCACTGTATTTCTTGAAATCATTTATTGGGTCACGCCTATAAGTTCTCTTAGCAGCCAAAATCAAAGTAGAGTTGCTTTGGCTGTTGTCTTCTGCAAGAGACCTTCTTATCGACTCCGAATGTAATACCAGATGAGAGTCTTGAGACTTTAAAACATCTGAAATAAAAAGTATTAATAATAATAACTAATTAGTTAGTTAGTTAGTAATAGCACAGTGAATGAGAAATTTCACCTTAAAAATAGTTAGAGAAGACGGAATTAAACAAACCTGTGAAATGAAGAGAAGTTGCAGAGGCTGTATGACAGAGGAAGAGAACTGGAGTTGATAAGAAAACAAGCAGAATAAGAAGCGAAGACGATGATGATGATGCCGCCGAGTTCAATCTGAAACTTGACATTATAATGCGGTAGGGAAATTATGGAGAGAGAGAGAGAGAGAGAGAGACGAGAGTTTACAGAAAGATACAACTCAATTCCCACAGAGCTTGATGCTTTCTGGGGAATGGAGATGTGTGTATTACACCTTTTTGCAGAATGTCTTTTTACAGTCTTTAGACCAAAATAACCTTTTGATTTCTAATAAAACATTATTTTGATTTTAAAGTACTTTTTCCCTTTTCTTTTTCTATCAAGTATTTATTCAATTAATTCAAAAAAAAGTATTTATTCAATATTATCATAAAAAAGTATTTATTCAATGTAATTTAGGAAAAAAACGTATTTATTTTAAAAATAAGTATTTATTCAATTCTTCGAGGTACTATTGCATTTTACTGCTATTGTTGCATTAATATTTTTTAAGTTATTATTCGAGAAAATTGTAGCATTACAATATTATTTGAGTTAGGAAATTAATAACTACTGACTGTGATATGAACAGGATTAGAAGTACTTCAAAAAAAAAAAAAAAAAATATTAGGAAACGAGTGGTTATAAATAAGTGAAGGACTTGCATCTACCTAACATTAATGCACTCTAAAAAAAAAAACAATGAAAATATCTTCATTCATGTCTGTTTTGCTTATAAGACACAAAAGCAACTTTCTATTTTCTTTAATTCACATTTCAAATTGTTTATATGTAAATATTCCTTTTTTTGCTATTCAGATGGAACGGAAAAAACGTTATTACGCGAAGGGTAGTTTAGTCCGTGGGTAAAATCATTCGCTTTCCCGGTATAACTTAATTTAAAGTAATTAGAAGCTAAGACGTTAAAAAAAATCTACTACTTAAATTAATACTACATGTATTAGAGTAACTGACAACACGTATTGCTATAGTAAGTAACACTAATCAACTCTTAAATGTAGTTTAAAGTCAAGATGGCTTAGATATGATATGTCACGACATTTCTAATACCGATTGACACTTTTTGGCAGCAGTGGGATTATTAAATTTCAAAAAAAAAAGGACTGGGATTATTAAAAAAAAAAATACTCTTACAGTTAACAGCTAAGGTTATGTTAATTAAAAATTTTACAGATATTTACTGGGTCCCACCTCAGTAGCTATCAATTGAAGGAAGCATCATGAAAGCAGGAGGGTGCAGAAAAACGTGTAAGGGTGTCCTACGATATGAAAACTATGGATTATTTACATTTGGCAATAATCGACACTAATATGTAATATTTCATTTGGCATTTTACGATCGATATGGTGTGGTCCATCCATGTTTATATTTTCAAAACTTTTTATCTTCGGCCCGCTAGAACTTCATTAAATAATTACTCTTAATAAGTTACTGTATTATAAATTTGAGATTTTCCCACCTCACATGTATTCGCCCCCGCCCCTCCCTCTATTTAAGGGGTATGTCTGATCTCTCCTAAAGAATACAAGTGAAAGTGTATGCCATCTTTTTGGATAAGACCTGCTTGACGGTTATGGCACCGGCAAGGCAGAGACGGATACACCTATCAGGATGCTTGTCCGACGACTAAAGGCCGTACAGGTCTCAATAGGACACACACGTCAATCTCCCATTCGGGGGCAAACGAGTCTTTGTGGACAAAATCCTAGTATTGCTTTATATAAGATTTGACTTGCCCCCTTGACAAGAGAGATTCACATATTACAACACATTACACATCAGTTACACTTGAGTAGTCTAGCAGAGCTTTCTCTCTCTACTCGAGTTGGACCCCTCTCTCTAGAGACGCCCAACGCCACTTGAGACCCGTCGGGCTCGTGGTGAGCCTTGTAGGTCACATCAGACCGGAGACGCTCAAATACTCCCAGCGAGTCCCTTGTCCCAAGTGGATCCAATATTACAACTTCAATAGCAAGAAGCGCGTGCTCTCCACAACTCTCTCACATCAATCTCTGGACAAAACATTTGGCGCCGACTGTGGGGAGCTCTTTCTAATGGTTATCGTATGTTTTTTGAAGCTTTGCTCTACCTAGATCTGCTTTTCTACTTCTGGACATGCCTCCGAGGACATGCTCGAAAGTTGTGCGTCCCAACGCCGTCAGGGACCCGTACCCCTCCTTTACCTCGGCGTCGTGGTCGGCCTACTACCAACGCCGATATGAATCAAGAATAAGTCTTTTCCCAAAATGTTGCTACCAAAAATATGCCTCATCCTCATGAAGACCAGGACCGACAACCTTTGTCTCGGTCGGACCCTGTTGATGCTCGTGTCGGTCTCTCCCTCGACCCAACGAGAATGCAGTCTGCCCTCCTAGGACCAACCCCCTTAGGCAGTTTGTGGTCGGAGAATCATCCCGTCGTCACCCTCCTATCTCGCCGGTCAGGGAAGACCTTCACAACGACCACAACAATCATCGTTGGGAGGACCTTCGCACCGACCTCAATCAGTGCCGTAGAGAAGCTTCTTGTGATGACCTACATGACTCCCTTACTAGGCACCGTGAGAGAGAATGAAGGTTGCCAGCCAACCATGATGCACGTGCCTGTGCAAGGAGGATAAACTCCTAGTAAGGAGTTACAGGAACAGTATCAAGGATGATCCCGTAACTACGATAGCTTGCTCGACGACACTACAGAGAGTCAGTCATCCTACTCCCATGACTTAAGGCACAGTTTGAGTCGGAGTCGACCTGCCCCATCAGTTGGTCATAATCACTGTGTCGCACGCTCAAGGCTCTCTGACACTATTGACCGAGTCCTTAAAGAAGAGATTCAGACAAGAATCCGTGCTCGACCTGACTTACCCTGTCTAGCACTACTGCCGCCACAACAAGCTCCTGTCGGGCAGGCGCAGGTTTTCCAACAACCCGTCGCCCAACCCTATGATCCCAACCCGTTGCCTATAGTTCAACAAGTAGCTCCGGTTTATCAGTACCAACTAGCCTAAGGCAACGTCCGGGCACCTGCCGGGAGAAACCCCTTGGCGTTGGCAACTCATGCATATATGATGGCCTTGTCGCCTTTTAACCAACAGATATTAAATGAGCAGACGCCCGACAGGTGGCAGATTCCCATCATGAAGAAATTCACGGGTTCAGGAGATCATAGGAGCCACATCATAGTTTTTGAGCCGGCAATGACACTACATGGGGTGTCCGACACTACATGGCGAGAGCCTCCGAGATTACGTAGCTTGTTTTAAGGACGCTTGCAACAAAATCTCGGACCTAGCCTCAGAAGTGAGTGTAGCCGCAATGACAACCGACACAACAAACGAGGCTCTTACAACAGCTCTAGCGAAGAGGCCCCCGAAAATAATGGTCGAGTGTTTGGCCAAGGCAAGCGAGGAGATGTTGGTTGAAGATGTCATGCAAGAAGCCAACATGAAAAAGGAAGGTGAAAGGAAGATAAAGACAGACGACAAAGGTCAAGGTCAGAAGAATAATGAGAAAAAGGGCAGTAGGGATGATAACAAGGATTCTAGTCGGGACAGAGATGATGTTCGACAAGAATACCCGACCAGATATGAAAAATATACCCCTCTCAACGCGCCGCGCAGTCGGGTGCTCATGGCGATTCAGGATTCTCATCCCCATTACATTCACTACCCGAAACCCATGAAGTCGGGAGCGACCTTAAGCAAGTCCGACTCTTTTTGTCAATTTCATAAAGACTATGGGCACACGACTGACAAGTGCACACAACTAAAAGATGAGATCGAGTATCTCATTCAGAAAGGCAAGCTCGACGCCTTCAAGGAAGTTACGACGCCCATGAGAAGGGTCCCAACAAGTATAACGGTGGTCGACGAGACAATTGTCACAAAGGAAAGAAGCAAGACAATAATAAGGAGAAGACCCCTCCCAACGAGCCTGACATGCCGCAGGGAGGAGGTGTCGTGCATATGATTGTTGGGGAGGAGTTTCGTATGAGCAACAAGGCAAAGAAAGACTAAGTCAGGGAGGTGATGTCCGTCGGCATCCCTCAGAAAAGGAGAAAGGTCTCGATGAAGATACCAACCATCGATTTCTCAGACGATGACCTTGAGAACGTGTTGTACCCTCATTATGATCCATTGAACATCACGATGCCCATAGCCGGCACTGGCGTGTGGAGGATTCTCGTCGACGATGGGAGTTCCGTTGACATCCTCTACTATCATGCCTTCAAGAAAATTGGGTATGCCGACAAGCACCTAGCTCCTTCTCCCGGACCAATCTATGCAGTAAACCAGATAGAGATACCTGTTGTCGATACCACCCAGTTCATCAATTGGCTCGTCATCAAAGGTCCAGCCCACTATAATGGAATATTCGGACTCGAGGGCATCGCTGCTTTGCGTGGAGTAGCCTCATTTTTATATCAAGCCTTCAAGTTCCCTACTCCCAACAACATTAGAGTGGTTCGAGGAAACATGAAAGCAGCCCGACAGTGCCATCTAGCCACCTTTATATCCCACGAGCACCGAGAGCATCTCGAGTTGGTCAAGTCGGGATCACTAATCAAACCGACCGACCCAGGCCCGTCGGGCACCAAGGGAAAACAAGTGCAGACTGAACCCGATTCATCCCGAAAAAGAAAGCAGAAGGTTGTCGGTTCTGCCATGGCTATAGATTTGGATGCTTGTGATGACTTCTCGACCCCTCGTGCCGAGCCCATAGAGGAGTTGGTCCCGATGCAAGTTATCAATGGTCATCCCGACAGGGTAACCTTCATTAGTGCCGAGCTAGAGGGTAAACTCAGAGATAGTATGATCTAGTTCCTTCGAACCAAAATAATGACGTGATTGCTTGGTCTGCTGAAGACATGCCGGGCATAGACCCGTCGGTCATGGTGCATAAGCTCAACGTCGACCCGACCAAAAAGCCTATGAAACAGAAGAAGAGAAGCAACACACCTGCCCCACAGGTCGCCATAGATCAGGAGGTCGACAAGCTTATGCAAGCAGGTTTTGATCAAGAGATCACATACTCCGAATGGCTATCGAACCCAATGATGGTCAAGAAGGCTAATAGAAAGTGGCACATCTGTATTAATTTTCGTGATCTCAACGAGGCATGCCAGAAAGATCACTACCCTTGCCAAGAATTGATATTCTAATCGACGCCACCGCAATACACGAGTTGTTGACCTTCATGGATGCCTTTTCAAGCTATAATCAAATCATGTTGCTCCTGTTTGACGTCCCGAAAGTCTCCTTCGTGACCGATAAAGGTTTGTACTACTATGTTGTGATGCCATTTAGACTAAAAAATGTGGGGCAACCTATCAAAGGCTCATCGGCAAGATCTTCAAGTCACAGATTGGAAGAAATATATAGGTCTACATCGAGGACATGCTCGTCAAGAGCATTCGTCGGGAATACCAGATTGCCGACTTGGCCGAATCTTTCGATGTCCTCCATAAGTACAACATGAAGTTGAACCCATCCAAGTGTGCTTTTGGTGTCAAGTCAGGAAAGTTCCTGAGACTGATAGTGTCCCAGCGAGGAATAGAAGATAATCTCGACAAGATCCGAGCTATTATCGACATGATGGAGCCGACCACTGGTCGGGTAGCTGCTCTCAGGCGCTTCATGCCGCGCTCAGGCGACAAGTGCCTCCCTTTCTTCAAAGCCACAACATCAAGTTGAGCGGAAGAATGATAAATTGGGCAGTGGAGTTGAGCTAATTCGACATCTCATACCATGCATGCCCGACAATCAAAGGCCAAGCTCAGGCAGATTTCGTAGTCGAGTGCACCATCCCTGATAAGGTGCCCGACAAGACCCAGCCCAACGACCGCCCAGGTTCATCCAAGGAAATCATAATCTCCTCGATCGACTTGCCCATGCCTGACGTTGAGTATTGGAATTTGTACTTTGACGGAGCATCTAACAAGTTGGTCAGTAGGGCGGGTGTTGTTCTCACTAGTCCCAACGGCTTCCCCATCGAGTATGCTCTCACTCTTGATTTTGAGTCAACCAACAATGAGACTGAGTATGAAGCCATGCTTGCCAGGCCATGTCAAAAATTTGCCTCGATCCCAAGGCAGCCTGCTGAAGAGATTGCTCCAATCATGTCTCCCATCCCTTTCGACATTTGAGGGATCGACATCCTTGGACCACTGCCGTCAGGCAAAAGTCAAAAGAAGTTTATGGTAGTTGCAATTGACTATTTCACAAAATGAGTGGAGGTTGAGGCCTTGTCGAACATAACAGCTGCGAAGATTGAATCATTCGTCTGGAAATATATTATTTGTCGGTTTAGCCTCCCTCGTTTCATTATTTCCGACAATGGGAAACAATTTGATAGTGCTCGATTCAGAGATTTTCTAAAGAAGTATGACGTCAAGCAGTGTTTCATGTCGGCAGCACACCCGTAGGCCAATGGCCAAGTCGAGGTCACCAACCGATCCATTCTCGATGGGCTTAAGAAAAGGTTGTTGGACTTGCCGAACACATAATGGGTCAACGAGCTTCCCAAAGTCCTTTGGGCTTATTGGACAACTTGTAAGGTCACTACTGGTGAGACCCCATATTTGACTGACCTATGGGACCGACACCATTATGCTAGTCGATGTCGGTCTCCGCTCCTATCGAATCGAGCATTATAACCTAAGGTTAAATGAAGAAGGGATCTTACTCAACTTGGATCTCATCGATGAACTCCGTGATGATGCTGTAGCCAGGATTGCCGAGCAGAAGGTGTTGACGAAAGTTCTACAACAACTGCATCCGTGGTCGAGCCTTCAAAGTGGGAGACTTCGTACACAAGAAAGATGGAAGCATCAAAACCACTTGAAGTTGTCGGGAAGCTGAGCCCCAAATGGGAAGGACCATACCGCGTAACGCGAGTGTCCCGATCAGGTTCATACCGACTAGAAGAGCTCGACGGGATACCAATCCCTCGTAACTGGCATGCCAGCAGCCTTTGCGTCTATCACCCATGAACCTCCCCTACCCAAGCGTTTTCGGGTCAAGTCGGGCCGACGCCTTTAGGTAAGATCGTGAAACTTTAACTTTTGTAATGAAACATTATCATTCGGCCCCTTTCGGCAAAAACTTTAAGTATGTAAGCCCTGTCCTGGCACTTTGAATATTTTTCATTTTATGTTAAGCCCTGTGATGTACCTTTTGTTCATTAATTTGTGAGCACTACTATCTTTTCGATGGGATCGCCTCAACTCTTAGCCAAAATGGACCCAAGAGTCTTAGCTAAGTGGCTCTCATCCTTAGCTTTTTAGCTAAATTTATGGAAAAAGGGATAGAGCCCGACAAAGATAGGCTAGGGTTCGTCGACCCGACAATCTGCTAGAACGCGTAAAATTTACGTGCCCAACAACAATAAATTAAGTCGAGACTGCTACAATGTCAAACTCCTTACACTTTAGTCGCTCTAATATTTTCAACGCACTTCCTTAAAAATCCACGAAGTATGAAAGTCTCAACATAAAAAGTCAAGTCGTCGGGCACATAGCCGACCACTTCTTTTCGTTCGAGCAACTAAATCAAAGTACCAACATGCAAAAGTCAAGTCATCGGGCTCTTACCCGACCTTTTCTTTTCGTTCGGGCAACTACCATACAAACAGCGAATAAATCAATGCAAAATTGACCAAAAATTTGCGAAGTATGAAAATATAAAGCAGTTCATGCAAGGCAAGAAGGATTGAAATCCGAAAAAGAAATCCAAATACATAAATAAGACAAAGTGCAGAGTCAAAGAAATGGGGCAGACTAGAAGAAGAGGGGACAATTGTAGTCGGATAATAAGGCTCACGTAGCGCTCAGTTAATTGCAGGAGGATCTGAGCTCGACTTGTCGGGATCTTGGTCATTGTCGGCAACGCCCTTGCCGACCAAGGTCTCGTCGGGCTGGCTCTCCTCCAAGCCTATCGGATAGCCGTTTTTCCTGAGCAAAATTGAAGCCGACATCCTCCTCGTTGACGGGAGTGTCGGGTATGTAGTATTGATTCGTAACCCTCGACCCAACATCAACCTAGGGGAAGGCCTTCTTCATGTCGTCGAGAGCTTCCGTGTAGATGTCCGACACAATGCGAGCCCTGGCCCTTTTGCTCGACTCCTCGACACCAAGTTCATATTCTTCAGAGGCTTTGTAGGCCTCAACTGCCCTCTTGGTCTCAGCCCGTGCACTTTGCAGCTTAGCCTTGAGCGTGTCGATCGACGTCTCCAGCTTCTCAACCTTCTCCCTGCTTTCTGCCAACTCCCGATCGGTTTTCTTCTTGGCTAGCTTCAGCTTGTCGGCCTCCTCCTCCTTCAGCTCCAGCTACTTCTTGCGTGGCCTCCATCTGGTCGGCCAACTGATCTGCACCCCGACGTATGGCCTCGTAGCGAGAGCCTAGTTCATAGGTATAGTCAAGCGCCGATGAAAGAAAGTCAATTTTAGACAAAAAAGTCAACAAGCCTAACAAGAAAAGGATAAAACAGAGGAGAAGAGTTTACCGTCTTGTGGATACCGCAAGCATGTGTGAATATCTCATCGTCGGAGACCGCCTCCATCTCTTTCTTGTCGGCCTGAGTGATGGTTCGAGAACAGAATTGGACAGCATCATCCAGGCTGGATATCATCCTGATACCATTGCCGAAGGGCAGGCGAATATTCCATAGAGGAGTGCTAGCCTTCTTCTGTTTCTTGGAATTAAGAGTGTCGAACATAGGAGGTTTAGCAGCCAGCCCAACGACCTTTGAGGGGGAAGGCTCGATAGTTTTCCTCTTAAGGTGGCTTGGCTCGACAGGAGTGGTTGGTGGTACAGAGCTGTCAGGCAGATCACCAGTCTTCTTGCTCTCATTCATTCTGAGCATGCGCTCATAAGCTTCCCTTTGGGTCTGAGCATATCTCTTTAAGTCCTCACTCTCTGCAAGAAAAATAAAAATAGTTAATCAGATTCGAAAAAAGTGATAGCCACAATGAAGACAACGAATGCCATCGGGACCCTGCCTAATAGAGAGTAAGGGCTTGACAGTAAAAGAAGTACAAAACAAAACGTTAGTATATTGTCGGCTCTTCATTGATCAAAGGACGAAGACTGACTCGATCCGGGTTCTCACTTATCAAAGGGACGAGAACCGATCATACTCCCGTGTAATGCAAATGGAAGTGAGTGCCCGACACTTACCAGAGTCGGTCACTCTTCTTTTGAGTCTAAACAGTGACTATTCACTCATCAATTTTGCCCACTTGTCATCTAGGCCAAGATGCCTTGCCAATGTGTCGAGACCCCGCTGCTCAGTCTTGCTCAGATCACACACAACGATAAATTTATCTTGGGGATCACTCCTGAAGGTCCCCCTAAACAACTGATTGAAAGGAATCGACCCCTTCAAAATAAGAAACTCTGAATGCCCCTTCTTGGCGTATGGCCTTTTTATAGTTGGCATCAGTTAGGATGTCCCCTTCCTCTTCTCAAGACCGAGCCATCCTTTCCATGGAAGCTCTTCATCGACCTTCTTGTCTTTCTGTTGGGAAGAAGATGTATTGTCCAGCTTCTGCTCGACAACTGCTTCACTCCCCGATGCAATGGCCTTGCCTTTATTCTTTTTATCGGGCTCATCCTTCTTACTCCTATCCTTGAACTCTTCAGGTTCCTTTAGATACGCTTTCACTAGAGCCTATCGACTCTGAAACATTCTGTGAGTAGGTTCCACCCGACATTTAAGATACCTCACCTCAAACATATTGATAGTGGCGATGGCTTTATCGATAGCTATTGAGGGACGATTTCCCATGAGTTTACTAAACGGACGAAGAAGCTTGAAAACGACACATGAAGACCGTGAGTGAAGAAGGATTCATGGAACACCATCCCATGCTAGGGTCACATCCAAATCCTATTTGTGATCTCAAACCAATAGCCGTTGGGCAGGCCATGCAAGTCAACCCACTTGGGCATTAATTTCTTATTTTTGAATGAAGAGCTCACGTGGATCATCTCCAAAAGCTCATGTCTGGCTCAGTCTTGGGAAGAATGGGAGGATCCCTCTCGGCATTTGGCTCATACATCAAGTCATCCCCCGACTCAGATTCCTCACACCCTTGATCATCCTCATGATCACCCTCTTGGTCATCCCGACCATTTTCATAATTCTCATCACTATCGGTATTCTCATCCTCATCCATAACTTCGTCGAGCTCTCTCTCACTTTGAGCTTTCCTAGTGCTTGAATCTTCATCAGACTCTGCCTCTTCGTTGTAAGATGCATCATTGTCGGGATCACTCTCGGGACTACTATCACTCTTACTCTGGTCCCCTAGACAAGGAACCAACGACATACACATGATAATTAAAAAAGTCATAAGCGCTCATAAAGAAATAAGGATAGAGAGGTTACCTGCTTTCCTATCTCGACATCTCTTGTCGGCCATGCTAAGCTTCTTCCCTGCACCCGTTGGGAGAGGGCCAGGAGGAGTGTCGATCCCGGAGGTACCCTTGAAGGGTCCTTTCTTCGCCTGCGTCGGACATGCCTCCGGGGGTGTCGGGCCCTTAGGCATAGCCGATGGCAGTTGTTGGGCCAGTAGGTCATCTACCCCTGCTTGGATGAGCGCCGAAGACGAGTCGGGTCAGCCACTCTTGCTCGCCTTTTTTTTCTTTACAATTTGTCTCGGAGGTTGCCCCTCGAGAGATTGGATCAGTGCATTCTTGGAAATAGACAGATCGCCCGACAAGGAGCCTTATTTCCGAGATTCATGTGAAGACATGCTCGCTGTTGGGATGATGATTGTTGAAAATCAAAAAGTTGTCGATATGGCTGAAGGTTGTTGGGTATATGTTTTAGCAGAGGGTGTGAGTTTTCTCAATTTGCTAAAAAATGAAAAAATGAGAGGCACCCCCCTCCTATTTATAGAGGGGTGAAAAGCATGATGAAATAACTTATACAGAAAGTGGAAGACGGAGAGGCCCAATATTTCTCATCAATACATGTATCCCATCAATACATGTATCACATGGGTACATGCATCTCATCAATGCAGCTCGCCGATCCCGAGGCGCCCCTTCAGCACTCCCGACTCGAATCGGCTCGACCACTCGAGTCGGGCCGGCCCAATACCGAATCGGTCCAAAGAGAAATCGATTTTTGTTCTGCCTCAATTCCAATTTTAAGAACGAGTTTCTAGTTGATATAACCTCCCCAATTCTTATCAGCATCCTTCCAGACCCGTCGGTCACGAGGACATGGTAAAAGACCATCCCGACAAGATGCTCGAGGGAAAAGGAAATCTGTGGGAACCCTCTCACAACATATCGAAATCACTCCTGAAGTGATCAACTTAAAGCTCTGATGGGTTAAAAAACCTAGAGCTCCTCGAAGGGATTAAAACATCCCGGAGAGTCCTATACAGATTCATTTCTTCCACGAAGACGGCTCTTCGTACAAGAAATGGGGCAAATGATAAGGGAAGGATTTCCGGGTAAGACCTGCCGGACGACTATGGCACTGGCAAGGCACATGCCCGACAACTAGAGTCGGGCACACTTATCAGGGCGCCTGCCTGATGATTAAAGGTCGTACAAGTCTTAGTAGGGCACACGCGTCAGTCTCCCACTCGGGGGCAAACTAGTCTTTATGGACAAAACTCTAGTGTTGTTCTATATAAGACTTGACTTGACCCCTTGACAAGAGAGATTCACATGTTACAACACATTACACATCAGTTACACTTGAGTAATCTAGAGCTTTGTACGTCACATCAGATCGGAGACGCTCAAATACTCCCAGCGAGTCCTTTGTCCCAAATAAATCCAGTATTACAACTTCAATAGTAAAAAGTGCGTGCTCTCCACACCTCTCAGACATCTATCTCTGGACGAAACACCATCCACATTTACGGGCGAAAGTGAGGCTATTTTCAGTAAAACTTTTATTTTAGTTAAAAGATTTTAATTTTTCTTATTACAATTGGATTAATTTGACTTCATAATGATTTTTTTTAACAACAATTCTAGCATTGAACTTTTTATTACATCACGTGTAGTCGAAATTTTTTATTTAAGATTTAGTACAATTTTCATATAAAAAATATTAAAATTCTTTAACATTAGTAAAAACTCCCTTGAAATAGCCTCACACACCATTATTTTCATTTACTGTAACTCATTTTTTTGAAGTTTATTACTGTAAGTCATTGGTCAACTTGTTTTGACATACTAAAATGTAACATTGAGGTTTGACTTGGCCAATTTTCAAACTGAAAATCTAAATATTATATATCGATGATTGGTCCACCATCGACCGTCTACTTCTATACTTTGGTGTCAAAACTACCAAATAGTCCAAACGAATAATCAGACACTTTCGAAAAAGCCCACGCGTCAGCTTCCCATTAAATGATAAAATTTATCATCGGAACGAATAAAAAAGATTATTTTTATTTTCAATAAAATTTTACTATAATCCACTTCAAATGTCTCGTAATGAAATTTATTTTGATATATTTTAGATGTGTCTTTATGATATTTATATATATTTAAATTATTTTTTTAATATTATCTTTATATTTATTTTAATTAATATTCTATTTTAAATAAATATTTATAATTTTTGAATAATAAATGATGGATAGATAAATAATTTTTTTATCATTAATTATTTTTTTAAGATTCGTAATTTTTATTATAAGACATTTAAAGTGGATCAGAGGAAGTATGACGACAATGAATGTCAACTAATTAATTTAATGCAGCTTAATTAGGATTATTATATACAAAACCGTGTAAGTCTCATTCTCTGTCATTAAACGTGTGGAAATATTGAAGCTCGATTAATTAAACGTTAGAAGTTATAGTTAAACACGAACTTACGAACCGTCCCCCTTCTTTGGTCTTCCTTCTCCATTATTTTATATTTGCTTTTATCAAATTAGACTTTTAGGGGAACATTAATGCCCCATTATTTTGCTCTATTTTATTTTGTTTTAGGTTCATGGGTCCAATACCTTCGTAGCATCCTATACCTTTCATACATACATATAATATATTAATGCATGCATGCACATATCATGCATAAAAAAAGAAAGATATAAATTAGCGATTTTATTCTCTTAATAAAAGTTAAGGGATGGGATATTTGATATCTTTTAATCAGAATTCTGAGTTTGAATTTGAATATAAATTTAAAGTTAATAATTATCGTTACTGAGATTTATGTATGGTGTGTTTGGAAAGTCACCGTGTAATCCGTGTAATTGACGGTAATTATAAAGTTTGGCGTGTTTGAACGATCGTATAAATTACTGGGTTCCACGTAATTGCGCGTAATTCGGAGGCTCCAATTACACACTTTCAATTCCGACCTTCACCATAAGAATTGATGTAATTATACTGTGTAATTATACAATTTAATTTTTTTTCTTATTATATTATTTATATTTTATAATCTAATATTATAAATACCAACTGTACAATCAAACATAACATTTGTAATTACAACGTAATTATATAGTATTAATCAAACAACATAAAAATTTTAATTCGAAAATAACCATATTAATTACGTCGTCGTGTAATTAGACGCAAACTTCCAAACATATCCTAAATGAGTTTATTCAATTTAAGTAGAATTATGTTTTAAATCGTAGTTTTCAAGGTTGATGACTTCCACCGATCGAGATATCGAATTTGCATATCTAAGAACAACTACGTCTATGCTCCTCCAACGGAGTTTCGGAATTCATCGAAAGAGTTCTAGCTATTTTCTTTCTGAAAGTAGTCTAGTTTTTTAAATTAAAAAAAAAGGAACTCACTTATTTGAACATGAATATGACAGAGTGATTTTCTTTTTTGTATATAAATTAATAAAGAATTTAATTGCAATGTGCTTAATGAAATTTATTCGTCCAACTAATTTGAGGTGCGTAGTTACGTTTATAATTATGCTTAATTAAAAATTGTAAAGAAAAAGAGGGAAAGGAAAGTAAGTACGGAATAGAGTTGTTAACATCACAACCTATCTGGATTAGCATCAACCTTTAAAACAAAGGGCACTGATAATTTCCATCTGCTCTCGCTTTATTCTGCAAAAGAGATTCATTAAACGTAAAAGCAAATTATTGCGATATTGTAAAAGTCTAACGTTGAGAGTTAAATTAAAATTTAATGCTTTTACTAAAAGTTTAATGCTTTCAAATTTCAATTGATTACTGGCCTATCAATTTCCTTGTGATGATTGTCAAAAAAAAATCAATTTCCTTGTGGTCATTTTTTGTTGGAAGATAGAAGCCTTTGATAGTTTTTTTGAATAAATCCATGAAGTAAAATGATGATATATGAATTGAGAAATATCGGGTGGCTAATTATGTGAATGAATAAATAAATAAATAAAATAAAATCAATGGTAGTTGAATGTGTTTTTCAATCCCTTCTTGGATCTTATCTAAAGACCAACCGAACGCATAAATAAAAGTAGTCGTATTAGCTAGTGATGGACACTAACAAGTTGTCAAAATAAATAAATTATTACAAGTATAAATAACTTTTGAACAAATCCAGTAAATTAAGAGCATCAACATCGATTTTATTGGAGATTGATGTATAAGTTTTGCATTGAAATTTGAAACAATAAGAAATATTTTTGATGCGACAATGTTCATCTTGGTGGCCAATTCCAGTCAACGAAGAAAATATTACTAATCAAGGAGTAAACTATATCATAACATAAACCTAAAGGAAAGAAATGTAATTAACATAATTCTATGTGGACTTAAAAAAAAAAACATAATTCTATGTGGTGGGCCTTCCAAACTATGGTGATCTATCGAACCAAAAGATTCACGAGGGTCAAGATCGACGAACTCACCTGTAATTAAACTTCGCCTGTTAGGGTCCAATTTGAACCCAATTATAAGTTTTTAGACTTCAACCCATTAATGCCCATCTTTTTTATGGTGATTTCACCCCTCCTAAGTATAATGATTCTACAAATTAATCCTTGTTCACTGTTTTTTTTCCTAGGACCTTGAGATTATCTTTCACATAGATTAATCTGTTCTAGCTAGCTGAAGGGCATATGATGTATGGTCATGAAAGTACAAATAAATAATGTTGCACGTACTGGATATAGTAATGTAAAATTAATCCAGCCATAGAATCTTTAAACAAAAAAGAGGCGACAGAAGAGCGAATCAAGCAGAAAAATAAGAATGTTCCAATTTGAAATGTATGGCGTCAGAAGATGCGGTTAGGGGCCTCCCGTCGTGCTCTTCAGGTACAAGCACCTAACCTGAATCACTTAAAGAAAAAAGAAAAAGAAAAAGATCCTATAAGAACTCAGGCACACCAAACTATGAAAATGAAACCAAATAGACACAATACACAAGCCACACAAGAAATCCCACTTTTTTTGCAACAAAGGAAGAAGATGAATACTAGGAACTGTTTGGAGAGGATTGTTTAAGGAAGTCTGAAATGCCACACAACAATGAGAGTTTGATTGATGCTGGTGAAGTAAAGAAGAATAGAGCAAGAAACTTGCAGAAGAACAATACTGGCTGGGAACACATTTCTGAAGATGTTGCTTAAGTTGGTGAAATTGGAGGAAGTGAAACTATGCACTGAAAAGTCGGGCAGAATTGATTTAGGGTTCCACAACAAAAATACAGGGAGGAATGAAACTGCAAAATGTTAGAAGTTGGAGGACCATTATGCAATTTTTCAAAATGTCAAGGATGCAAATAGAAATCACTTCCCACCGGCCGGAGAAGCAATCGACGGAGGTCAGACGATAGTCAAATATGATTAGAAGAATCTCGTGATCAACACGATATGTGCAGTGATTGAAGTAAGCTTTACTTTAGCAAAACCCCCTCTTTTAGTTAGGGTTTATGCTTACTGTTCAAGTTCGAATTTTTGTTTTCTAGCTTAATGAATAAAATTAATTAAATTGATGATGTGGGTAGTTTCGTTTAGCTGTTGTGAAGTAGTTAGTGGGTTGAACTTCATTTGCCGTTGTCTTTAATTAATGATGTGGGTTCGAGTTATTAAGCTGGAAACTAGAATTGGCGTTTCCATTATGAATCGATTCAGTTGGGGTTGTTAATTCAAAAACGTTAGAAATGGGTTGCTGAAGTTGTCTGCAAGGTTTGATTGGAATTCTAAACTCTGGTAAAGTGGCACTGTCGAAGCATGCTCTATTTTAGCATTTCTATCAAATTTCAATCAAGAATGAAGTAGAAGTTTTTTTTTTTTTAATTAAGAAAAGCTTTAGTCAAGTTCAGAGTAGTGTAGTGAAGGACTTTGTATTCAGCTGTGCTCTTGATCAATTTTGGAATGAAAAGTCGACCAAAAGGACAATAATAATGACGTTTTTATACAGAATGAAGAAAGATGATCCCCAGCTATAACTCCGATTTGGTTTAACAGTTTTACCAACTCGTAAATGCATTATGAATTATCTCTAAAGTGAAAACAAAATAGTTAGTGGAATATTTGGAGAGCAAGAATTGCAGCAAAACCACTTATGGTTTTCTACTTTTTGCACTTACTGGTTTTGTAATTTTCAGCTCACAATTTCTGTTTTTCTAAATACTGTAATAGGGTTTATGACTTGGAGGTTAAGTTTTGGATCACTATAATAGGGTTTTATGACTTGGAGGTTAAGTTTTGGTCCTTAACTTTATCTTCTTCATTTTATGGCTCATGAATAAAAAATTGAGATCTGAGTTCATCATTTTATTTTTTGCAGTTTTAATCAAATGAGGAGAAAATTTAATTCAAGTTTTTAATTTTCTGTATTGAAACAAAATAAAAGTAGAGCAAGTTTTAGCTCTAGTATTTCTAGTGTTACTATTTCATTGAGATCGTGTTTCTTTTCTGGGTTTCTGCATTTTTTTGGTTTGTTGCTGTAATCGCCTCTATTACAGCATCAATTTTGTCGAAAGCTCGTGTCCGCCGAAATCGATTTCCTTCTCCATTCAGGGGATCTCTGTTCGTTCCATCAGTGGTATAAGAGCCTCGAGTTCGATCTTGGAGCTGTGATGAAGAGAAAATCGTTTTTCGAAAGATTCAAAAATGGAATTTTTTAAAGAAAGAGAAGAGTCAAAGAAATAAAAAAAAGTTATTGCTACTGATTAAGGAGAAGGATAGAGAGAAGTCCAGAAGCCAAAAGATGCCTCTGGTGGCGAACGTGAATCCGAGAAAATCACAATAAGCTTTAAATTTTTTCTATAGATTTCATGACTCGATTTATTAAAGAAAGTTCATTCTAAAGTCTTTGAAAGCTTGAGGTTCTTTAATCACAAAACTAAGGAGGACTCAAGATCTATGCTGTAACAAAGTCTACTAAAACAAGCTTTGTTGTAATAGAGGCTAGTACATCAAAGGCTACTGCAACAACCAACACAGAAACTTGCTTCACAAGGCACGTCAAGGGTTATGATTTTTCTAATCCTAGAAATATACTCTACTCTAAACACACTGTCAAACCATGAAATATACTTCCTGATGCTCCAACTATCATCCTTTCAATCGATATATTTCAGGATCAACAAATTTCTTACTGTAACATTTTAGAGAACAATTGACGTGCATTTAAGAAAGTTAGACTCTAAGCTACCAGAAATCCATACTGACACTTTCCAAAGACATAAAACATACTAGATAATTTATCCATCAGCTAATAGATAACAAAGGATGCTAAACATGAGGAACTATTGACTTGAAGCAAAAAACACAAACTTGTGCTCCTATATACCAGCAAGCAATAACATTATGGATTCCTAGCTTCAAGATAGTTTTTCACAGCTTCAAGGTAGTTAAGCAGGGAAGGAAAAATCAGCATCAAGCCTTCTTTACAACGGAATGCAGCACCAATGTTGTTGTGAATGATTGTTTGAGAAGAGTGATTATTGAAATAAAAACTACACTAAGCTACACTATTTTATTCATGACAATAAAGTAAAATAAAACACAAAAATAGTTGATGTCTACATTTTGTAAAGACTAAAACTTTCAATTTGATTTGATGGAAACGGGTTACAATATTGGAAACAAGATGAATGGCTTTTATATCCAAAAACATACACACTCTTCCTAAAAGCAACCAATCACACATTTTCTTTTGACTTTTCAATATAAAATTTGTAAAAGCAATACTTGGGCACCACTCATTTAATCCAATCCGTCTATCTTCAGATTTCAGAAAAATTTTCCTATATTTTTCATTCAAGTCCTTATCAAATTCTAGGTTTGCGGTTTGGTCCTCATATTTTTCCTTTCTTCAAAAACGAGCTTAACCTTGACGTTTCTTTCTTTAATCGCAAAACTATCCAATCCAACACTCTATTACACCATCGATTTCGTTGGAAGCTCGTGTATGCCGGAATCGATTTGCTTCTCTAGTTAGGGGATCTCGGTTCCTTCTATCAGGAACATATTTAGAATACAACCAAGTGAAAAGTGAAGTGACTTGTAAGGATTATTAAGGAAAGGACTTACGTTTTGCCACTTCTTTTTCAACAAAGAAACAAGGAAATTGACGCTCATTTGAATGTTTTGAAAAATATGCTTCTCCTCCAGATCATAGTTCCGAACTGCCACACCCATGCAAAGGACCTTCTTCAGTTGGAACTTCACCATATATAGCCTTGGTAAGTGACGAGAAAGTTCTATAAATTCAAAACAAAATTGAATGTTTAGTTGGCCTGACACAATTCTAGAAAACAAAAAAAATATATTTTTTATAATTGTTTTAAACTGAGAATTGAGATGATATGTTGGCATGTCCTGAGTCTTGTTACTCTTGTATTGAAGCCATTGCGACATGTACTTGGGTTTCTTAACGAGTTCATTACCTTTTTTTTTATTTAAATAAAGTGATTATAATTCATTGATACTTTGCTTCATAAGTACAAGAGGTTATAAATTGACTTGCGATAAAATAGCCTATACAAAGAAACTATTCTAGACAGAAGATGTTGTGTCTAGATATGATCAATACTAAACTGCAACTCCATTTAAACATAATCTTTGAAGGGAAAATTGCGCCCAATAGAGGTGACTCGAATAAGATGCGGAAAATCCCATATCATCTGAGGAGGGAGTAATCTCTACCAATACAGAGAGATAAGCTTGATTGAGCAAAACAAACAACAAAAATCTACGGTAAAACACCTCGACAACAAAATCCAACCTGATCTTGTAGGAATATATCCACCACACGCCACAAAACCCACGAAAAAGACTTGAACAAAGATCTAGATCGCACAGATAACCGGACAGAGTCAGGATGTGGACTCCCGCTTTTTGATCTACCTTTTAAGATCGGAAGCGATATCCATTGGTACCTTACTCGTTATAGACTCCTTAATTTTCGGAAGCGGACCCTATCATTGCCTCGTAGCCTGAACTTATCTCTCTGCTTAACCTGAAGAGAAAGAAACAATTTTCGAAAAGAAAATAAAACTGTAAGCTATAATGCTTAGTGATGTTTTCTTATTTTGAAATGTAAATCATTTCGAGAACAACAACTTATGAATATCTTTAAAAATATTTACTTTAAATTTACTATTGTATAAGGATTTCTAAAAACAGACAGAAATATTTTAAGCTATTCTTAAATAATAATTTTCAATTCTTTACTTTAATTGTTAATATATAATAAAGAGTTTCTGACAACAAACAAAAATCTTTATAAAAAATATTCTTGAGTATATGAAAACGTACTCCAACACGTACGTTAAGACATGAGGCTAATGTCTTAATAAGGGTGGGCCACATAAGGACCTGGTATTCTAGTCATACTAATCGTGACCAAATTTAAAATTGAGTCTTTAGGGTTCGTTATATAGTATAACTTATAAAAGCAAAAACTTTACTTCGAGTAAGTTGAAGGTTTCTCTAATTTTTAAAATCTATATACTTTATATTTAATAATACCATATCTATATATAACTATGCCATACTATCAAAAGTTCATAAAATACTCATTAAGAGTTTGTATGGCGTAATGACATTTTAAATACTTATATGGCAGAAAATAAAATAACTCACATTTCATGCAGTCATTAGTCGTTTGAATCCTCCGTAGGGTAGTTCACATGATTTTGTCAACGGTTTGAAGATCACGTCGCTGCGGTCCACGTCTGTGATGGTGTCGTGGCTCGCGTCCATGATGGCTCAACTCGACTCTTCCCCTCGTTCATCGTCAGATTCATGGTTCGATGGAGTTCGGTTCGCGTCAACAAGGCTCGCCGGAGTTCTGTTTCTCGGCGGCGACGATTGATAGAGACAATGTTGGCTCGGTGATGGTCTATTATGGGTTGATTGGCGACGGAAAATTGGTGAAATAGTTGTAGTTTCTCTCTGTATAAATTTTATGTTTTGTTTTCTTTACTTCTTTGTAATTTTATGAGACTGTAGGTTGATTTTATACCTCAGTTCATGGTAGATTTTCTTTGTTGACTATAACTTGATAACTTTTGAATTTTGTCCATTAATAAGGTTTGAATAATTTGGCTTCCGGCTGAAGCTTTTACTTTCTTTGTAATCAGATGTCATGTTAGTCCAAGTTGATGGCTGTATAATTTGTATGTTATAGCTATGTACTTTATATATAAATTTTAAATTAGTTCAAGTTGGTAGCTGTAGAAATTGTCATAGTATGTGTTGCGCTGAGATCTATTAGTTATTCACATTGTAAGATTGCAAACCTCAACAAGTCAAGGTAGTGTAAATTGCATCTTGTCGTAAAGGCAGAATGTTTTGATTGGTTGATTAGATACATAGTTGTTAAGGAAGGCCTACACTTTTATTATCTAGAATCGGAATGGTTCGACTCGATTGATCGGTTCGGTTATGACCTATCATGCGGTAAAATATTTCGAGACGTAAACTCGAAAAAAAATCACTCTCGATAGTAGACTAGGACGCGGTCGTTACACAGAAGAGCCGCCAGATCTTGACAGCTGCCCAAACACTTTTGGCCTCCACACCAAAAGTTATTGACACTGTCAAAATAGGGAGAAGCTGGAAACAACAAAGAGTCAAAGCCACTCTGATCTTTGGATCGCATAGAGAATAGTACATAACTCCAAATGCCGCCATTCGCCGTCTCCCATCTGCCGGAAGCTACCTAGTAAGAGGGAAAAGTTTATGAACACCAAAATGAAGAGATACCCACATAGATAAGGGAAGATTTGGAAGGAGCCAGCCAAAAAGACAACGAAATAAAAAGTGGACCCCCACCGCCGTCGGAAGTAGGCGGTTGATGGTAGGGCTGGAATCAATGGTGTCTCTGAAGTTCTTATGTGAAGAAATTAGAGGGGAAGATGTCAAAGGAGGAGATAGGAGGAAGAGATTGGGGGCGGTGGATCTAGGGTTTTTACGAGTTCATTATTAATATTAGTAACTCTTGGTCCTTAGACTTGTAGGCCCCGCATAGGCTGGATTCATATACCATCAAAAATTACTCGTGTTTCTCGATAGAAAGATAACAGGCTAAGACTATATGAGCTAATTTAATAATCAAACATTTACCAAAAAATAAAAAAAATTGGGCCTCAATTTTAATAGTGTTTAATGATTTTTTGGTAGGACTGTAGGTCATGGTCTATCTGGCCTTAAGGTTGGGCTCGACATGATAACAAAAAAGTCAAAAATATGAGGAAACAATTCACGTAGCAACCAAATGAGCGTAAGGTATTTGCCTATAAAAGTTTTTCTTCATCAACAAGTGTCAAAAACAACAAGCGTGTCAACAACACCATTTGCCACAACAACAAGCAAATGAAGGAGTTCTTCAGTTAGAGAGAAAGAGAGATTTTATTAACTTTTGAGAAATTTACTTAAAAGAGTGAGTGATAAAATTGTGAGGATAATTTGAGAGGTATACTAGTAGAAATCCTTCAAATAGGAGCTAAAATTTAGAACTAAAATTGTCAAGGCTGGAACGAATTTAAGATTTTAAAACTAAATTAGGAATAAATTTGACTATGTTCTTATTTTTCTGTACCAAACAGGATTGGAACGAAATATTTTGGAATAAAAAAAATTATGCCAACTTTTGTGACAAAAAGGCATGAACTTTACTGTGTCAATTAAGTACAGTTTAAAAATCGTTCCAAATTGGAATAATTGCAACCGTTCCAAAGCTTCTTGTCTCCTACTTTTTAATATCAGTATTTTATGTCTAATTTAACATGCAAAATATCATCATATTTTGCAGGTCCTCAAATGACTACAATCAACCTTTCACATTCCAAAATAAATTACGAATACATTATTATTTTGGAATGATTTATGGATACTTTGTTCCAATTTTATTTTTGTTTTATGGAATGCATTACAATTTTATTTAAAATATATAAAATTCAATGTTTCTAAATCTTTTTAAAATTTTCAATTATCCATATATGTTTAATTATTTATTCATAACTATATTATAATGTAGAGATAATATAAAACAATTATTATAATAATCTTCTCACTAAAATAAAATGGAAAATAATTATAGTAGAATTACCATTAATTAATGTGCCAAGTACATCCTTTTTTTATAGAAACTAAAACCAGAATAAGAGTTAAAATTAGAGGTTACACCTCCATACAAAGAAAAAGCAAGGAAATCCTAATTACTACCAAACAAGAAAATCCTAATTATTACCAAACTTTCAAAGGCGTCAAAGCCAATGCTAAAGCAAATATTAAAGCCAATGCCAAGACATGCCTGCACCAACAACTACAAGTGTAGGACGAAAATGAGGATCCAATATAACATCAGTCGAGTGGGCAGATTGCAGCATAACGCCTGCAAAAGACTTATTTCAACATGACATGGAATCTTATGCACTATGTTTCACTAGTCCTTAGGACAGTGAAGATCTTTTACCAGTAAGCAAAAATACGTAACACAACTTAGCATCAGTACACCAGCAGAACATGTGTAATAAAATACAAGCAAATGCAGCATGGACAGAACCGTATTTGAATATGATGGGATTAAGTGATGCCTTCTCCAGCCTCATGGAACACTCAGCTAATAGTCAGCCAGAACCTTTACACACTTTATCTCAATTGATGTTTCTGATGCTAATTCTATGAGGGGAAGAGCCATCAGAAATCATCATCTTGTTTCTCTCTTGTAGTTGATATTCAGATTTGAGCAAGCATGATCAAGCTTCCATCATTTTAAAAATTCCGTCAATTACCTTATATTTAATTAAATACCTTAACGTTTCCGTCAAAGACTTTAACATATCCGTCAAGAACGTTGGTTCATTATCGATGTCTAATGTTTCCATTAGAGTCGAGAGTAATACCGTCAATTGCATTCATTTCGTCATTGACCTCATCGTTACCGATAAGGAAAAGGCCAATTCCGTCAAATACATTGGTTTTTTCGACCCTGACTTCGACATTTCAGCTAAAATCAAAGTTGAATCCGTCAAATACATAGATTTTCCATTGGCCTCATCGTTTCCGATAAGGGAATGAAAGATACAGCCAACTGCTTTGATTTTTCAACTATGGCTTCAATGTTTCCATCAAAGACAGGATCAATGATTCATTTCACCAACTGCAATGTTTCTCTTCTCTTTTTTCTTTCTTTTTTCTTCTTGATTCGATAATCCTGTACTATAACCCAATTTCAGACAATAATCGACAAGCAATCTTAACCCCACCCACAACTATATTTTTTAATCCTCATAGTAAAATGTTGGTCATGGCAGCCACCAAATAATGAACCAATCAACCTATGTTAACACCAACTTCTGACAGTCTCATACCATACCTAATCATTTCCACTCAAGACACTCCAATGGTAGATTAGTCACAAGCAAAATCAAGAAAAATACACTCACAAAAAATATGATGATCCCACAACACAAAATACTCAACAACTTAGCTAATAATGATACAACCATCTACCACAAATATATGACAACCCCACAACACCATTTCAAGAACTTTATCCCATAAAATACATTTTATTAAGCAACTAATAGCAAGTTTCAGGACCATACCAGAGCTTAGACTCCAACAATGCAATGTTGGGCTGAATCGCACAAACGCAAGTGCACGTGTCGCCACAAGTAGTAAAGTGATAAATAAAGTATCCTCTCCACGAGGAGTTAGTTTAAAAGTCGTCACTAAATACTAGTATTATTCTCTTATAAATTTATTTAAACTATAATTGAGCGGAAATACTAAACAAAAATCATAAATAAAAGTAAATAACAAGAAAATTCAGATACGAGAGATTTTCTAGGGCATAAGATTACGCTATAATCATCACCAATGTTAACAATAATGTCGTACTCGATTTATATGAAATCATTCCAATTACCCAATACCTATTAATAATTGAAAGCATATGTCTATATCAATTAACCCTAATCACTTTCTTCTAACCCTATATATCTATGGTATTAGAAGATAAAATAATTGCAATGAGATAAACCCTAAACTGCAAGTCTTACGGGTATATTTCTATCCTCTAAGGAAATCAACTCATCATCCATGTGAAAACGTTAAACAAGCGATTCTAAATACAGGTTCTGAACTCTCACTTTCGTTTTGTTGCAAAGGATAATCAATCATGCAATTTGTAGCTAAGCAATTGAAAGCATTAAACAAACAATATAGAAAATTGAAATTCATCAACTAGATTGAATATGAAACTAAGTAATAAACATAAACTAGATTATAGGTCCGTCAAAGTCCTAGAACTATGAGTTTAGCTACTCATAACAATAGCAAACACAATAGATAAGAAGAGTAGCATAATTATAAAATCGATAGTAAGGATTGGAAGAATCGCCTTTCGTTGAATCTTCGTTCTCCTTGGCTTCGCTTTTTTCTCCTTATAAAGATCTCTCTTCGCGACTCTCTCTTTTTGACTTTCTGAATCTCTATTTAAAACCCTAAATACTTGTCTATTTATTTTAAAAATGGATTTAAAAGGATGAATTGAGTTGATTTTTTCCCTTCATATTTAGATGATAATCAAATGGAGAATAAGATGATGGGAGATGAAGGGAAAATCTTTCAGTTTGGTTTATTCATAAAAGAGGAGACAAGTCTTTGTCTAATTTTTAAGTGAGAGAAATTAAAGATAAAAGTGAAAAGGCAGAACAATACACTATAACCTAAGGGATGACCACAGTAGACGGAGAGAGAGAGTCCATCTTCAGTAGCTTCTTTTTTATAATAATAAATCGATATATTTCAATGCATATATATGTTTGGCTTGTGCGAAGTATTTTCTTTTTACTTAAAATTTCAAACTCTAATTTGAATCGCCACTTTGACAAATATTCTATTATTATCCATGTAATTGCTTCTATGTGTACGTACGCAATTGTACACTTCACATTTATTCAAATTAATTTTAAATCATATCATGGACACTAATGAATTAATGTGTAATAATCATTTTATTATGTATCTATACATATGTAGTAATATATATATAGTGAATTTGTTCAAAATAAAATAAACTTACCAATTTTGATCAAAAAAATCATTTTTATTTTCCTATATTACACAAATTCAATAATTTAGAATCAAATATACACCGAAATGAATATAGGCCGGACACATATATAATAGTGGTAATGTGAATTTTATATATGTCTCAAACTTAATGGCTCGTTTGGATCGCAGGATGGATGAATAAGATTCACCAGTCAATTTGATTCTGTAAGAGATGATTTTAGAATTAGAAAAGTTTATATAATTTTACGTTTGGAAAGAAAATGATATAACAACCGATTATCATTTGCGGTGTTTCGATTTACTGACCTAATAGACCGATTAGAACTGTATTTTACCTAATTGTTAAAACAAATGAAAAAATTTCTTAATCATTTTGATATTGTTTCACTTTTTTAAAGAATGTGAACATAATTAGCATATATTGAAGTCATTTGATGCACTTGACATATAAAATACTTGACATAATTACTTGTATTCTACAATATTATCGAAATGCACTTGACATTCAAAACACTTGACATTCATCTAAAATATTTGAACAACAAACAATACCAAATTAAATACTTGACATTCATCTAAAGCATTTGAACAACAAACCATAGAAAAATACTTGACATTCAAAGCACTTGTGACATTCATCTAAAACATTTGAACCACAAACCATATCAAAATACTTATAAAGAATCATAACAAGCATGCATAAATATGAAACAACTAGTTGAACATAAGAAAGTAGTTGTAAAGAAAGTAGTTATACATGCATAAAGTACCTAAAAATGTAGAGGTTGACTTGCCAAAATACAAAACGCTTTAAAAAAGCAATCGACCATCTACTAAAATGTTCTAAGTTAGATATAATCCAAGTAGACCTTGACTACCATATTATAATATGCTTCAATGAAGCCATCAACCATCTACCAATAAGACTAACCATCTACCAATTATACTAAATAGCAACCATCCATGCATAAAGTACCTAAAAATATAGAGGTCGACTTACCAAAATACAAAACGCTTCAAAGAAGCAATCGACCATCTACTAAAATGTTCTAAGTTAGATATAATCCAAGTAGACGTTGACTACCATATTACAATATACTGAAGCCATCAACCATCTACCAATAAGACTAACCAATTATACTAAATAGAAATCATCCATGCAACCTACCTTGACTTCTTCACGGTGATTCATCCGTATCCATAAATTACGGTGACTTTGTTGGAGTTTTCGTTGAAGTTGGAGCGCCCTCTAACAACCGCTTGATACATCTGACAATGTGAAGAAGCGTCTCCAAACTCGCAAATTGCTTCTTCGATAGACTGACCTGCATGAGCTCGAAAGTTCGGCGGTTGAGGACCCCCGATCCTGGTTCATCTGCAAATTAAACTTGAAATGAAACCCATAACTATATGTTCATCTGCAAATTAACTTCGAACTCAAACGTAATAATATAGTTATTCAAACCCAAGCCAAAAGAAGATGGACCCATTAAGATTTATTTGGAAATTGAACTCGAAATATTCAAACCCAGAAACCGATAAACCGCATAAATATATCAAAATCAGAAGTTGATGACCTAGAAGAAGCTATCAATTTGTAAAAATCCTAAATTTTACATACCTAATCCACAAAATCTAATAACGTAAAACACAACAATCAAAGACCAACACCACTTCAATCAACATAAAAAGGGTTGGAATCAAAAAAATTAGTGTGCAAACAGTCTAATTACCACCGGCGAAGGAGAAGAACTCGGTGGAGGAGCATAACTTGGTGGCGGTGGAGTGGACTGGCCTCCATCGTCAACGAGGGAGAGTTCGTCGGATTCTGAGGAGGAGGAGCAAAACTCGGTGCAACGGGCCTGCATCATCAGCCTCGAGCGAAAGAGGGTCTGTCAAATTCGGAGTGGTGGTCATCGTTGGCTTGATTTCTTCATGAAGAGTGGTTGTCGTTTCCGGCTAGATGTAGTCGGGATCATCAACATCGAGAAAGAGTGGGTGAGAGCGGTTTAAGAATGGTGAGAATGGCAAATCGACGATTTATACAAGTGTGATGATAGCATTTGAGGGCATTTGTTGTCTTTTAATGAATCAAATAGGGGTATAGTGGAAATTTCCACGTTAAGTTGCTTAGTCAGCGAATCCTTCAACAATTGGCTTCGCCACCCCCCACCCTACTACTTACTAACTAATCTAATAATAGCGGGATATAAATTGGATACGCATTTGCTAATTAGTTAATCCAAACGCTGGTCTAACCCTCAATTAGATTCGCGAAACCAATCCGGCCCCTAATCCAGTCATCCAAACGAGCCCTAAAAGTTCAAGTATGCTACTTAGGAATGGCATACCAGTGTGTAATAAAATTGTCTTTATAATAAAGTACGTAGGAACAAGTGTGATAGATATAATGATAAAGATGTGAATTTTTTTTTTTATTTACAAATTAATTATTGAATTAGTAATTCTTCTCAACAAAAAAATATTGAATTAGTAATTTTTCTCAACAAGAAAAAAATTAGGAGAACTATCAAATATCATAAACATTAGATCAATTAAATTAAATGTTAGTGAAAGATAAATTATAAGTATTAATTTAATTTATTAGACTAATAAAAATTGAAAATATTTTAATTAAACACGATATCAAAATAATTAAATATAAAAAAAGTAGCTCAATTTAGTTATGCTTTAATATATCTTCTTCTTCACCATCCCAATATGGCATGATATGCGTCCATTGTCTCACTAGCAGGGGTGGGAACTAGACAATATCGTGGATCCAAATATTGTGTTGGAGAGTATCCGAGTTGTTGCAATGGTATACCGAAATAATTATTGAACGAGGAGGGACCTAAAAAATTTGAAACACCCGATTGATACACATTCGGTTGGAGAGGTCCATTGCTAGGATATATAGTATAGAGCTTGTACCATGCGATCTCTCGAAAGTTGCAAGTTGTGAGAAAAATTGTCCAAAATTGGCTTGAGTGAAGAAATTTCTTTAGAACTCATTTATATACTCATGCATTTGAGCACCCATTTGAGTTTGCATTTCACCATCAATCTGTTCTCCATGTCCTTCATTTTTCTTACATTTCATTTTCCTAATTCGGTACTAATCCGAAATCCGTCCCGAATTCTATCAAATTCATCCAGCAATCTAAATGATTCTTAAAATAAATTGATAAACTATTAATGAAAAAATATTAAAAAAATAATTACAAGCCAAACATACTTTTAATCATGAAAATTAAAAATACAAAAAATTGCCACATATTTTAATTTTACTTACAGTTAGTTGTACATCAAGTTTTTGGCTTACTGGAAAAAAACGCGTAGAATTTTCTCTTGCTAGAGATTAATCTATGGGGTTGAAACCTTCCTAATTGTTTAGCCTTATAAACAACATTAATGTGATGTATACATGCATCAGATGACGTATATTTCTAACAATCATGCATGTTGCATTACATC
Source organism: Rutidosis leptorrhynchoides (assembly GCF_046630445.1). Taxonomy (NCBI): domain Eukaryota; kingdom Viridiplantae; phylum Streptophyta; class Magnoliopsida; order Asterales; family Asteraceae; genus Rutidosis; species Rutidosis leptorrhynchoides. The sequence continues at coordinate 29,342 of NW_027266754.1, forward strand.
TGTAGGTAGGTACGTATTATTCACCAAAAATTTACTTGTAATATTGTAAGATTGTTGTATATAAGAAACATGTCTCACTGCTGTAATCAAAAAAAGAAAAATGTCTCACTACTACAATCCTATCGTTCGCAAACTTTGTATACGATACATATCGCTTGAGAGATTATATATGATAAAATTCATGTCGTTTATTCAATGCACAATCAAACATATAACTATATATATTATTCCGTCCTTCTCAAAATAAATACAAAATTTTTAATATAAATTATATTAAAAAATTTACATGTTTTTTAAAATAAAAATAGTATGTTGTTATCATGTCGTACGTTATCTGTCATACGTAGACGGTCACCAAATAACATATTCGAGGAGAGGGCTGGTCTTGTTTTGTCTTAATATATAATCAAACGAAGAAAAGGAAAAAGATTAATACTCCTTCTATATCACAATATCAATAATTTTAAAATTTATTTATTGCAATACGTGATATTTTCATAAAAGTCAATATTTTTCTCCTTTTACCCTCAGCCAGATCCACTCCTTTAAACGCTACTCGTTTTTTCTTTTTTCCTTGAAGAACTTCAACAAAATTACTTTAGCCTCTCACACAGATCGCAGCCACCACCACATAAACCAACCCACCCCCTACTTTGCCATCGCAGACAGCAAGTCCGGCAAAATTATTTTCTTCGACAACACTTTCAAGAACGGATCTTCGTCAAAATCTTGTTTCTCCACGAACTTCTTGTAATTAGGGAAGAGCTCATACGAATCGTCTAGTGATTAAGGATTTTCATTTAAATCAATCAGTAGATCCAATAATTGAATTTTTGATACTGAGAATTTAAATCAATCGTCTCTTGTGTGCTTTAATGGAATTAGATTGATGATGATTTAAAAGCGAAGAGAGAGAGGCCGACGGATTGGTTTTCTGGAGAGATTGATTGAGAAGGAAAAAAGTGGCGGTGGTGTTACTGGTGTAGAGAGTCAAAACATTGGTTGAGGTGAAAGAGAAACGGAGTGGCATTGTAGCATGCTGTAATTATATATGTTCTTCAAGGACATTTCAGCCAATTTTATTTTTCTTAATTTCCACCAAATTTTTTAAAACTGAATATATTGCGATAGGACCTAGTATTTGTTTTTTAATTTATGTTCAACTTGCAAATTAAGTAGCCGAATTAAGGACAACTCAGCTCATGGGTAGTGGTAAATTCACGGCAGATTTTGGTAAATCCACGCCATTCAAAAACTTTTGAGTAGTAAATGACTATATTGCCCTTTATTCAAAACGGAAAACTGGTGGTGGCCAGCTACCTATATCTCACCAATCCTATTCTATTCTTCGTTAAATCTCGGCAATTCCACCACCACCACAACCGGCATCCACCACCACAACAACCTCCTTAATCACGAACACGTGTGGCAACGGGGTTATCGTAGAAGCATCTCCTCCTTCAACAAGTGGGCCCACACTCCTTCAAATCGATCGTTGAATCAATCCGGTCGTCTTCGGCTTCGCCATCGCCGATTTCTTCGGCTCGGTTGCGTCCGTCGCTTGGATCTTCCTCCACCGAATCCTCGACGGAAGCGATGACGGCGACGGTAAACAAGGATGAAGCCTGGGTATGGACTCAGATCAAAGCCGAGGCTCGTCGAGACGCCGAGGCCGAATCTGCTCTGGCCAGCTACCTATATTCGACGATTCTCTCACTCGTCTCTGGAAAATTTTTTAGGGATTTGATTTGGATTTTGTATGGTCTAAATTGATTTGTGGAAAAAAATTAGACATTTGGATTTTCTATGATTTGAATTGATTTGGGGAAAAAATTACCAGTTGCAGCGCCGCCCCTCACTCGCCTCACGACGACGCCTGCCGCCACCAGTGGTGAGATACACTGTTTTCCGTTTTCCGTTTGACGAAGAATAGAATAGGATTGGTGGTGGAATTGCCGAGATTTGCTGTAAAATATGTTGGAGAGCAGCTAGGTCTGGAGGGATCTTACATTCCCCATACTTATATTGAACATATCCAACTGGAAAAGCTTGTAAATGAAGTTATGGTATGGCATATTTGAAAAGCTCGCTTTCTTTTCTTCTGCTTTGTTAGTCCTTATCTGATCATTTTTGTAGGCCTTGCCAGAAGATTTAAAGACAAAGCTCAGTATTGATGAAGATTTGGTGTCAAGTCCCAAAGAAGCGCTTATGCGAGCCTCTGTTGATACAAGAAATAAATATCTCAAAAATTGCGTTTTCGTGAGCCTTGTGTGTCTAATGCGAGCCTCTGTTAATTCTGTTTGTTGAACTAAATTTGGATTTTTGTTACAAGAAGCAGTGGCATGTCGCATTCATATTCAACTCAAAGGGACAAAAATCTGACCAAGTTCACTGGGTTTCATGGAAAGAATCGTGGGTTTGATGACCGGAATTCAGAGTCAACAGCATCCCTTGCCAATCAGGTATTTATGTGAATTCCAATAAGCTTGATGAATAGAATAGGATTGGTGAGATATAGGTAGCTGGCCACCACCAGTTTTCCGTTTTGAATAAAGGACAATATAGTCATTTACTACTCAAAAGTTTTTGAATGGCGTGGATTTACCAAAATCTGCCGTGAATTTACCACTATCCTCAGCTCATAGATCATGTGCCATCTAAATATTTTTAAGCCCGTCTAGTTTGTGACCTAGCCAACAGGATGATTAGACTAATTTCTTTATTGGCAATTACCTAGTGCAGATTTTATACATAAATTGATTAAAAATTTGCGGTTATAGCTACAAGTATATTTATGCATTTCCATTCACCACTGAGTTTGAATTTTTATTATGCATCCGTACTAATTAATTGTAACAAATTTTTATGTATAAAAAGTGTGACAATTTATTAAAGAAAGAGGAGTAATTTTTTGATCCTATCCAATAGAAACAAAAGCTTGGAAAGATGAACAAACCGATAACTTGGAATTAGAAATCACGTGGTGCCATTAAGACAATCCCACTCCGACCAAGTGATTAGTTAACTTCACTCGAGAATGAAGGAGAGGTTGAGAATTGAGATACTAAACCCTAGAACATATTTCAAATTATTAAAAAAAAAATGATAATTAAAAATTGCCATGTTATTTCTTTTCGGTATGACCAAAATATTAATAATAACAATACTAATAATTTAACAAAGAGGAGATCTTTGAGGAATGCCTTTTCTTCTATTGCTCATGCTTGTAGCCATGTCTTCAATAATATTACTATCGTGATCAGAAGAAGTAATGTCGTCCTTGTTATAGATCAGTGCACTTCTTCTTTTGCGTACTATCACTGTGCATGCGATTGGGCTCATCATGTAATTCTCCAACGTCCCTGATGAGTCAGAAGACCAACTCATCTGCTCTTCAGTACTGTTGACAATCGTTGAATTCGGAGACTCATCAGTCATTTCCTCATCGCCTGATGATCCTATCATTTCTTGAGGGAACAAGAAATCAGGACCTAGCGTTAGAGTCTTGCATTTCTTTAGAAATGGACTCAAGTCCTTGTAGTGTTTCAGCAGAAAGTCCACCTTCAAAATTTTAAGATAGAATTTCCTCAATTAGTTCATAATTGAGATTTGGTGTTCAGAACCAACAGAAATGTAATTCTGAAATAAACTGCATGAAATTCAATATATATAGATGTAAATCTTAAGCTCAGAGAGTACGTAGATATACCAATTAGAGTAAAAGGGGTAAAATTTTATTCCTAAAATGCATCCATTGATCACAACTAATGATAATATAATCTAAGTAATCGTTTTTATACAAAAGATATAATTAATTGCATACGATCATGATCAGCTAGGGTTTCAACTGAGCTTCATATACACTCAATCTACTACGTACCCCCAATTGAATTAAATTGTTTCACATTCTGCTTTAAAAATGAAAGTATACGCTGACCAAAGGATTTGATTGCATAATTATTTATATGAATTTACTTTGCTTAAATTAACCTTGTTGATTGTTGCTATTCGTTTATGATTATGCATGGAGAAGAAGTTTTTAGAATTCAACATATGAAACTCTTAAAATTTTGTATACTATACATACATATGATGATGATGATTTTGTATTCCGAGAAGGCTAGAAGCGAGAGAAAAAAAATGTCACCTTGCAGCCAAGAGAGCAATGAATAAAAGGTTCTTGAAGACTCCTATCACAAGAAGTGCAATAATTCACAGCTCCTTTGAATTGTCGATTCTGAGGTCTCTTCTTGATAAACACCACTTTGGCACCATTAATAGTATATGCCTACAGTCATATATAGATATATATAATAAAATATATAATTAACATCAGAATATATCGATCATAATTTTTAAACTAATGTATAGATCAGCAGAAATGAACTTAATTTGTTAAATTGAATCATTTATTTTTTAACCTGAACATTGGAACAATTGATGAGCTTCTCCAAATCTTCCAATCTCACAACATCATGGTAGACGTAGCGACGAACTTGAAGAAGCCTATGGTGTCGATGAGAAGAGACGCAATGAGGGCAATTACTTGTACAACAATCTAAACAACATACATTTTTTTCATTCTTCTTTAAACTTTCATGATATCTACACCCCACGAAGAATTTCTCTGTGCACAGAGCATCTAACCATGCAGGCTTTTCGATCCCCTAGACATGATACAATGATTCAAACAACAAAAATCATTTAGAATTCTGTCACACACATATATATATATCTTGACTTGAACTAATTACAATTACATTAAGAAGAGTAGACACACCATGATCTTATATAGAAAGAATTGAAAATTCACCAAGCTAGCTAGGTAAATATTGGCTCTTCCTGAATTATGATTTTTATACGCACCAAGTCGAATTTCAATGGTGTAGGAGATAGATACTTAGATTAATCGATTTAATAGACAGAGAGTGTTAGGGTATGATCGAGCAAGATGAAAATTGTGGAGTTTCACAAAAGAGAAGAGAGGATATATAATTATTTCATGGAGAGATACAGAAAGATAATAAAATAGCTAAATTAATCACAGCTCCAAGAAAGGGAAAAAATAATACTATAAAATATTCAAATTAAGCTCAAAAGAGAGAAGGGGAGACTATAAAATTACAAAAAAGGTTATGATCATTAAAATAAAGAGATTAATAATAAACTCTATAAAAGAAATTCAAAAGTAAGATACCAAGCGAACGTGGGAGCTGTTCAAGTGTCTCCCATCTCGACCAATATTTAAAAAACGTAAAGTATGATATTGATTGTTGATGCTATAATTATATATCTCCTTGACTTAAGAGAGATCCCTCTAATTTGTACAGCTGAACACTTCTTGAAGAGTCTGCATTTTTTGTAATTTAACCCTTAACGTTTTAGTCCTTTACAAATGGAAATAATCGTCAAATTCTAACGATCAATCTTTTGCTCAACATGTTAGTAAGAGGATCGATCAATATTTTTAGCTCTTCAATCAGTAATATGTAGTATTATTCAGCCTTTCATAAAATAAAAAAAGATTGATCAATGTAGTGGAATTGATACTTATCAAATAAATAAATAAAAGAAGATACTTTGTTGCTCGAGCAGGAAAATGCTATACCCATCGATTGAAAATAGTCATGTAGGAAAAATAAAATATGAGTATAATAACATGTTTGTTTGTTCGTATTTTTTTCTTTTCGATTTTTAGGATTCATAAAAATAACGATACATATTTTATAATGAAATTGTGAATTCCAAAGAAAAAATAATAAAATTGTATATCCTAAAATTTAAATACGAATCTTAAGAATAAAGATCAAACAAAAATACCATTAACTTTAAATATTACAGAGTTTCCATCTTTCCTATATGACAATTTTTAATTGATGAGAATTGCTACTCCTAAGAGCAGATAGTTATTTTTCTAAATAAAAATAATTAAAACTTATCAAAACAATAAATTATTGGTGGAGTAAATGAAGGAAGACGAAAAAACGGTGTTCCTCGTGCAGATTACAAACAAATAAATAATCATGAGCGCTACATATCAAAGATAGAACCAATAAAAATAGACAAAACTTTAAAGAATGAACATTGGATACTAGCAATGCAAGAAGAACTATAATAATTTAAAAGGAATAGTGTGTAGGAACTAATTTAGAAGCCAGATTAAGAAAATGTTATATGAACCAAATGGATATTTAAAAATATGATTGATAAACACATAAACATCATAAAAAACAAAGCTTAGTGATTTTGTCATGGAAATAATGAGATATTAACTAGTACTAACTTAATAGATTACGGTTAATAATTTGAATGTAATTCTAAGAATAAAGAAAAATACCTCGTTGTTTCTTTTGACAGGTTCCTTATATATTCCTCCAATTAAAATTCATCATTTATGATTTTTTTTTTTTAAGATATAATAATAATTATTTTATCATACATGTCATATTTTAATTGTGAGAGCATAATATTAATATTAATGTTCACTCAGAGAGCAGCCAAATATTGTGCATTTATAAAATACCATCCTAAACATTATGTCTTTATTTATTATTACGTTTAGAGAGAGAGAGTATGACTGCTTCCAAAAAAATTATGAGATAAATTCATGAACCTTAAATCAGCTATTCAGCTAGCATCAATTCAAACCACTTAATCAATTTATGAACCAACATAGTTTGCTAGTTAGCGTAGGTACACATAATTTTAAAAGCTGATTTATCATTGTGGGTTTGCTTGGTTTTGATTTAATCAGTCGACAAAGTTAGTTTAGCAAACACTAGACGAAAAGTATGTTTGTAAAGCATGCATCTTTTCCTCATGTTTTCGCCTAAAACTTTTTCTTAATAATTCTTCTTCATTATTCTTCAATGTGTCGTTGAAATAATTAATTAATTTTGTTCTATATATGGCTTGATAAAGAAAGTTAAATAACCACAAAATATGACGGCACTAATTTTGCTTAAGTAGTAATCCCTGATAATGGTGGCATCAGTTAAAGCTAAAACACGACAGGAAGGAGAAAACCCGGTTTTGAGGGAATCAAACATGGCAACATAAAACCAACTACTCCACCAATGATACTAAGCTTGGCTTCTTACTTTGATAATTTCGAACAAATTTATAATTAATTGACAGACAATATAGACTCATTTTAGCACTAGCTAGCCAGCCAGGTTTAGTTAGCTAAGCAAAACAAGCTCGCTAATTCGTGTTATTCGCAAGTTTTGAGGACACTTTTCTAGTGAACGTCTCTATCTACCAACCAAGAGCTATAATCTTACGCTTTGTAGTTCTAAATGACATCGCTAGCTATATGTTTATTAATTAATCATCGTCTAATCCCATAATTACAGTTGACCGGTTTGGAAGAAGGATTGAAGATTATATTCCCAGGATCACTATTTGACCTCGTGTAGCAACTACAACTTTGAATTTCAAAGGTAGAGGTATATATATACGTCTCTTAACTTCATTTGAAAAATATATATACACTCAACGAGACACACACACATATATACGGAGTTTATATTGTACTTAGCATTGTTTAGAATATCATTACATATATTAATTATATTCCATCCTTCCATTCAACAAGTCTTATTGATGACCAAATACTTTTTTCCCCCAAATATTTTTTTCCAAATTAATTTAACACGCGTACTTTTTCAGAAAGATTAAGGTTACGCATCGTAATTTGATATCCAAACATGAAGAGCTTTAAAGAGATAATCTTTAGGATGATAGAAGTCATAATTACTTGACGAGAAAGGAAATATACAAATCGAAATGATTAGTTATGACCTAATAATGAGGTTATGGATGGGAAGAACCGAACAATTGGAAATTGGAAAGTATAGAATGCAATGCACGTGACCAACCATGGCACATGAGCAAGTTGGTAAAATATGGTAAACAAAGCACCTCACGTGTAACTGTGCGAAAGGTAATATAATGAAATATTAGCTAAGCTTTGGAATGACAAAATATTCTCCTCTATGCACTATGCTCGCATTAAAAAATCTATGTTTCAAAATATTAATGAGACTATTTATTTTCAATATAGAAGTGTTTTGGGGTCAAAGATTCATCAGAGATGAAAGTGACAATTAGTTGATTTCAGAGTATAAATCGCACGAGGGGGACCCCCCTGCAACTCTCTGCTCCTCCACATCATGTGCTATATAATATTTATGCTCATGAGCTCTCTAACTAGTTAAAAGAGTGAGATGATCACTCCTCCTCACGTGAGGATCATGCTAGAAACTTCTTACTCAAAAACATTCTCATTGTATGTGATTTGATACAATGGCGGATCCAGAATTTCAATTAACTGGGAGCAAAAGTTTTTTGACTATTACTTTCTCAACTATAAAATTGTCAAATTTTTATCAAATTGTATGCAATATATAATGTAAAATATTTTAATTTTAGATGCTATTTCAAAAATTAGAAAATCTTATTACATTAAAACATGAATTGTACTCTAATTGTGATATTTTCTTAATAATAATAATAATTAAGAACTGAGACTGCTATATATTTTTTATTAGCTTTGTGACCTTATCATAAAATGGTTTGTCATTTGCAGTAGAGGTCCATTAAAATAAGATATTATTTTTGTTTCACAATAGTTGATGTTTTGAATTTTAATGACATGCGTAATTATTAAATATAATAGGGTTTTTTTTTTCTATAATGAAAATATTTTTTAAACTAGATATGATATTTTATTCAATTTGGAGAAGTTTGAGAAACCTTTTTCTCCATAAAAATATCCTTAATATACTTGATTAATTACACATACCATTAAAATTCAAAACATCAACTATCGTGAAACGGAGGGAGTAATAAAAAAAATTACCACATGACTATTAATAGTTTGTAAAATAAAGAGGCCCAAAAGTAATGTTAATAGATTTAGTAAGATGAAAATGAGCAAATAAAAAAAATTAGTGCAATGCTGCTTTGGGGTTCGAATGGCTGTGCAAAATGGAGAGGCCTATTAAATACAATCTGTTAATAGATTTATTAGGATGAAAATGAGCAAATACAAAACTTAGTGCTGCGTTTGGGTTCGATCCAGGGACAATGATTTAAATGGGAGGACGATATGCATCTTAGATCACTGAGCTAGAGACCAATATGAAGTTATGGTAGTAAAATACTTTTTATATTCTAGATTTCACTAGGGGCAATTGGCTCCATTCGCCCCGTAGTGGATCTGCCGCTGATTTGACAATATATCAGTCAACATTAATAATAACTAACCCTTATTAAGCATTAGTCAAATCTTCAAGCCATTCTTCTATTTTTTTTCTCTATATCTTTTATTTTAGAGATAATTATATGAAAGGTCCTTAAATTATAGATAAAATCATTGATGCATCAGTAAACTAAGTAACGTCACACATAGCTTTGTAAACTGAGGCACGTTTACATCCTGCCGTTACTAACGGTCGACCTGGCGCTAACGGAGCCATTAGACAACACGATAGACAACATCTGTTCGCTGACGTGTCAAAGACAAATGCATGTCTCTCTTCTTCTCACCTATAATTCTCTTCTTCCTCTGTCTTCTCTGCTATTTATTCCACCCCCTCTCTCAAAATACTCTTCACCACCACCAACCAGGCAACCACCACAATCGATTAAAGATTCAAACCACACAGATCAGCCCAAAATCCAAATCCCTTTTACCCAAATCGAAACTCCAACTCATTCCCAAAACAAATTCAAAATAGAAACATAAATATAAACATATTGTGTAGTTTGTAAACCACAATTTCGATTCACGACGCTTCTTTCCCATCCATTGTTTCCTTCTTTGGGTCGTCACTCGCTCTATTTTCATTTTCCATTTTTTTTCCAGTAAATTTTATGTTTTGGTGATTAAATTGTGGTGTATTTAATGATTTATGATTAGGGTACTGGGAAGCATTGAAGGATATGGATTTGTTTTTCCAAAATTCAACACTCGGGTTGGGTGTTTTGAGGTATATGAAGGGAAGAGTGAGATATTTTCTGGAAATTTAAGTACTCGGGAGAGAATTTCTTATTTCAATCATGGAAAAAAAACTCCAGTTTAAAAATTCCTTATGGGTCCTTCAAAAAATTCCCCATTAATAATTCTAGTTAGCTTATTTTCCCCCATATTTTGTTTATTAAATTCTTTTAGTAATGTAAATTCTTTTGGTTTTAATTTCATTTGTGGTAGTTATTATTTTGGTAATTCAGATTAAATTGAACTGGAAAGGCAGAAAGATGCAATGGGGTGGCTGTAGTTTCAGCATCTTCAATGACCTTGACAAAATCCGACAAACGCAAGGCCCTGAATAAAAAACCTATGCTGATTTCTTTTGGAAACGCAAGTAGTGCTCAACGTGAAGAATCTATCTACCTTGGTACTTGTAGCTTCTAGCTTAGTACGTATATCGTAATCTTGAATGGAACTTACTACAGTTATATATACACTAGTTCAATTCTTAATTTGTTTCGCTTTTGTTTTGGGGCAAAATGAGTTACGGTTTCGATTTGGGGAAAAGAGATTTGGATTTTGGGCTGGTCTGTTTGGTTTGAATCTGTAATCCGTCGTGGTGGTTGGTGGTGGTGAAGAGTATTTTGAGAGAGGGTATAAAATTTCAGAGAGGACGAAGCAAGAAGAGAAATATAGGTGAGAGCTAAGAGGAAGAGGGACATCCGTTTGTGTTTGCCATGTCAGCGAACATATGGCGTCTGTTGCGTCGTTTAACGACACCGTTAGCGCCATGCTGGCAGTGGTTGGGATCTGGATGTTAGACGTACTATAGTTGACGGACCTATATGTGGCGTTAGTTAATTCACTGACCCATCTGTGATTTCACCTATAGTTGAAGGATTCTCTATATAATTATCCCTTCATTTTATCATCCAATCAATATTATAATATCATTACAAAATATCAATCCTTTAAGTTTTTTTATCTCCAATATCTTCCAAATTATTAAAAAAATGACTATAAAATTAGATAACCATAAATCTATTTGTCAAAAATATACATGATTTATTGCGATTCATATCCATATCTTAATTTAATTATACATAAATAAATTAATAAAAATATAATTTAGCTTTCTAGTAAAAATAATATTTTTCACAAATTAATTTAAATAACAATTTTATTGATGCGATAATAAATTACAACCACGCAACTAATAGTGCTACTACAATTTAATCGATAGAGTTATTATATCGTTCCCACAAACATTCAATTAAGGTATTAGAAAGTTCATAATGAGATTCTGATTTCTTATTTTTTTATATCGTTCAAGAAAATTCAAATTGGACCATTTGATTAGTTATCATATCGACATTAGGGATTGGTACCTTCCTGTCTTTAATGATATCGGCTTCAAAATAACGTTCATCTTCAACAATCATATTGTGAATTATAATGCATGATGTCATAATATCATGTAAAGATCGTTTACTCCACATGCACATCGACCACTTAATAATAACAAAAAATGATTGGAGAACACCAAATGCACATTCTACATCCTTTCTATAAGACTCTTGCTTCGCTGCAAATAATATTTTTTGACCTTGAGGATAATGGATAGTTTGCACCAATATTGACCATTTAGGGTATATACCATCAGCTAAATAATAATCAGTGTTGTTCTCTTTTCCTTGAATAATATAATGAGCTTCAGGGGCAACTCCGACTAGCAAATAAGTGAGACGACTCTAATACATTAATATCATTATTGGACCTTGGCAAACAAAAATATGCATGTCAAATCCAAAGATCATAATCAGATGTAGACTCAAGAATAATAGTTGGAGTTCTACTACGATTGCTTAGTGTCATGTCCATGGCGATGGACAATTTTTTCATTGCCAATGCTTGCAGTCGAGGCTCCCTAACATACCTGGAAAACCACGTTTTCCATCCACTTGTAAAAAAATTTTAACATCATGAACATTAGGTGATCTTAATTATTGCTCACCAAATACCGTCACAATAGCTCGACAAAATCTTTTCATACTTTTGAAAGTCGTAGATTCGCCAATTTTTATGTACTCGTCGGTTGAGTCAGTTAGGACATCATATGCTAACATTCTTAATGCATCCGTTCCCTTTTGCAAAATGGACAACCAAAATCTACCAAGATTACATCGGCTCATTGTTGAAAATAATCATCATGGTGTTTAACGCCATCAACAATATGGGTAAATAAGTTTCAACCCATACGAAATTGCTTACAAAACATTGGTTCGTTGTACCGAGGATTCTCTGAAAAATAATCATTCCATAAAGTTGGAGCAGCTCCCTCCCGATCACAGTCAATCACTCGATGGCTAGGAATCGAGCCTCCATGAGCCACTTGACTATTCTCCATGTCGTTTAGATAATAACTCATTTGAAGGTTGTTATTAGTAGGTAATTGAAATAATTGGGCTTCTTGTGCTAAAAGCAATTGATCTTGCTGTACTACTACGGAGTTGAAATCAAATTCATCTTTTGAATTTGAGGATGAAAGATGATGAAATGGAGGAGGAAGGATTGGACATTTTATTTTGGTTGATGAGATTGTTTAGACAATGTGGAATATTAATGGTAAGGATGAATGTGTATTTATAATAGTTTGATAAATAAGATTAGATTTTTATCTACAAATAATCAAACATTATCTAAATTATTAATGCTAGATTGGATTTTCTTTTGATCAAGACCGTCGGATTAGATTTATTATCTACAAATATTGTTGGGCTAAATCGCACACACAAGTGCACGCGTCGCCACAAGTAATAAAGTGAAAGAAAAATTATCGTTCCCATAGAGAATTGTATTAATCTAACTACTTGAAACGAGTACTATCTCTTTGTTTACTTGTTCAAACGATTAAATTCAATGGTGATTGAAGTAAATAACATGCAATAAAATAAAAGAAAATACAACATAAGAATCAAAGATGAGAGAATCCTATGGCTTGTAACTATGCTACAATCATCATCGATGTTCCGATAAAAGGCATACTCAATTCTATCATATCATTCTAATTACCCAATACCCATTAACAGTTAAAAGCATATGTCTGTATCAATTAACCCTAATCACTTTACTCTAACCCTATATATCTATGGTATTAGAAGGTAAAGCAATCGCAGTGAGTTTTTTATTGAGCTATGTTCGCAAGTTTATTAGCTATATGTTTATGCTAACAGCAGTTAACTCATCATCTCTGTGAATACATTAAACATACATGCGATTCTATATTTAGATTCTAATCAAGAACTCACACTTTCATTTTATTGTGAAGCAAAATTAATCTTGCAATTGGTAGCTAAGCAATTGAAAGTATTGAGCACACAATATAGAAAATTGAAATTTCAATAACAAACTTAAAGTATGAATCTTAAATCAAAACATCAACTAGATTGCAGGTTCATCACAGCCGTAGTTTAGTTACGCATAAACATAGTTAAACAAAGAAGAGAGTAGAATGATTACATGCTCGACGATGGAAAGCGCAAAAGATCTCTGCAATAATCTCTCTCTAAACTTCTCTTGAATCTCAAAAACCCTATTCTACATGTGTATTTATACTTAAAACAAAATCTAGTCAAAATAAGAAATTTTGGGACTGTTTTCGTCAGAAGCATCGCGGTGTCGACACTTAGTGTCGCGAGGGCGACAAGGGGGCAATAGCTTCAGAAGTTCTAGTGTCGCCGGGGCGACGACTTTTTATTTTCTGAGTCATCCTCCGTTACGGGGGAGACGGCTTCAGAAGTTCCAATGTCGCGGGGGTGGCAGTCCTGTCGTGGGGGCGACAAGGGGGCAATGGCTTCAGAAGTTTCAGTGCGGGGGGGCTGCAGTCCTGTCGCGAGGGCGACATGATTTCTTCAATTTTTGGTGAGTCTCTGTCACTTCGTCGTGGGGGCGACAATAGGTGTCACGGCGGCGACACTTCTTCTTCCATTTTCGTCCCTCAACTTATGCTCGATAATCAGGTTAGTCTTCTCGCTCCATTAAGCTCCAATTGAAACCCAAATTCACTCGATTTTGTCATAAATACCTACAAACACTTAACAAAACAAAAACAAACATAATAACGACTAAAATAAACAGAAACACTCGAATTACTAATAAAACCCCAAACACAAAGAAGTAATAAACTCTAAATTCTAGAGTTTATCAACTCCCCCACACTCGAACTTTTATTAGTTCTCGAGCAAATTAAAACTAAAACAAAGAAAAGGAAGGGCAAATTTGCACGTAAGGGTGAGCATCATTAAAAACCTCATGAGGAAAAAAAGATTACAAAAAATAAAGCACTAAAAACCCCTTGTCGCAAATTTACCAACGACATAAACAAAAAACAAACCATGATACAAAACAACAATTAAACATCCTAAAATATGTGTGAGAACATAGTCATCATCAAGTCATCAAAACCTCATTATCGTGCAATGCAAGCATGACATATATGCTAGCTACTCAACAATCATGCACCATCAAAAAGTGAACTCGTAGCTGAAATCACGATATGAATTAGATGAACACTTCAATCTCTCAATAATTTAATTAATAAATTCGCTCAAAACTCACAGGAGATTACTTTTTCTCACATAGTCGTGCTCTCAACATTTATTTAAGTAAGTAAAAGTGTTCATTCCTGCACAAAATTTTCAGTATATCCACATAAAATTCGAGTTATGCAATGCTCATGAGGATGTCAAATGCTAGTCTTTTATCACAATTTCCACTAATACAACAATACAATCATAAGATCAAGAAGGTCTTTGGCTTCCGATTGTAACGTAGGGTCAAGTGTTTGGATAAATTTGGCTTAATATGATAAAATCTCTTAACATCTTATGTGCCACACTCATATATCAACCCTTTGATGCCCCAATTGCGAACTTTTGATTTCCAAAACAACCTATACCCATCACTCAAAGAGAATCTATACTACTCGAAATTTCTCAAATTAGATCATGCCAATATTTTATAAGAACACAGTTACTGAGCTCTTTATGTAATTGTTTTTTTCTTTCTTTCTTTTTTTTTAATTTTTATTTTCGGAATTTTATCGATTTTTTTTCTTTTTTTTAAGGGCACATCAATTTTATACGATAATATTCAGTAATAAGGCATAGTCTTTTACATGTTCATTCTGCATATGTGACAAATCAACTCCCCAAATTTCACTCTCAATAGCACATAAGACAGTAAAACGGGGACTTGATTAGTACATAGAGAGAGGTTTTGACTTGGTTATTACTGAGCTCAGTTTGATCTTGATGTCATCGTCGTGAATGTTGACGAAGTGGATGCTGCACTCGAAGATTTCACTGTCGTTAATCAATCCTCAGAGCTCTTTCTTCCAGTGCCTCTTATTGAGGTAGGTGGTGAGTATGAGTAGTCACTCTTCAATTCCTATTCTGATAATGCCATGGATGGTGTTAATACTGAAATGGATGGATTAAGAGTCAGCTTAGAGTTACGAGTAATAATGTGGGATCCAGGTTTGAGTAATCAAAGTGACTATGTAATATTAGCACATAAATTATTTGATGAAATTACTGTGAAGAACTTCGATCCTAATATAAGAGGACATCAATACATGGAAGTATTTGATAAAAGGTTGCACACAAACCTACTCCCAGCTATTGAAGCTTATGAAACCGACTACCTTGCATTGGTGTTCCTGGATAGCAAACTTAATAGCATGAGACAACATGCAACTCTTTTAACTATGTGGACAACTGAAGAAAGACAATTGGAGGCGGCGTTTAGAGGTCTCAGTAGTTAGAGAGATTTAAGATATAACAACTAGGAACGAGGTGATTGGCCTTATTTCGAATTTGGAAACTTATATGCTAACTGATATTGATTCTTGTTTAAGCTATTTGGCAAGTAAGGGTGAGTACATTCTGGGAAAGTTTGTGAGTCATAATGTTGTGGACTTGTGTGTTTGGTTTCCAGATCTTCACGAGTATAACCAGCTGCTTGATTATGTTCCTAAGAGAAATAGTAGCTTTTATGGTACATTGAGTACGAAAAATAAAGACTTTGGTAGGTTGTTTTGGAAAGGAATGTGAAGTTTGATCCAGGTGGTAGAGTATGTTATATTGTTGTCCATGATGATAAGATCTCTGAAACTGATTGTGATGATGTAATGAAATTGCTAGCTGGTTCTATTTTGTGGACCGAACCATTGGTGTCCAAAACTAATCATGGTGAAATTAGGAGAGCATGGGAATATGACATAAAGATTGCAACAGCTAGAAAAGCCAAACAGGTTGTTCCCGATCATTTTGTAATTAATCCTGCTTTATTTCGTGGAATCAAAATGCTTGCTGATAAAGTTTTACAATTACACAGTTTGAAAAGAAATATTGAATGTGCAAGGATAGTTGTGATTTTTAGTGCAGAGTACATGTATCTCTGGTTTTTGGATCCTGATGTCAAAAAGAAATCATCAATTGCTTACTGTTTGGTTAATTTTGAAAGCAGTTGTCATGGTCCTATGAAGTGTCCGTGTGTAATTGATGGTGTGGAGCTGTATCAAGAATCAATTGAAATTGGTTTAGATTACTGGTCTATTGTTTGGACAGAATTGATATCTATAGATCTGGATAATTATCAAAGAGAAGAAGTCCGGTTGGTGGTTATTTACAGTTTAGACGAAATAGTGGATTTAATGGTAATCGTAAAGAGAAATGTTTGCTTGCTGCCTCTACAATGTTTACTACACTTGTGGAAAAGTGTAATCTCAGATGGGGGGAGTGATAACAAGGGAAATGGGGAATCGAAAGAGTATAATGTTGCACTTGGATTATTGTTCGCCTCTAAGAAGCTAGAAAGAAAAACATGGGACAGAAGTAAAGCATCAGAGCATCACAAGCTAGTGTTGTTGGCAGAAAAGAATGGAGGATATGCTAAGCTTGATCTATATGAGGCCTTGGTCGTAAAAGTGGTGGCAGAACTGAAGGGAAAAAGGGTTAAGTGGATATCGAAGGCTAAGAGAACATTCAAATTGGGATTTTTTCCCTTGCTGTAGAAAGTTACTAGTCACACTGCCATTAGCCAATTGTATAATGGTGTATTAGGTTTCTATAGTCAATCTCATCTTTAGGACCCTAGAAAAGCATTTGGCAAACCAGTGCACATGGATTCTTGTTACGACAAGGTAGCAGCAAACCAAATGATATGGAAACCAGGCGATATAAGCTTTATTATGTCATTGCGTTCCGCTATGAAGCTTGAGGAAAAGCTTCTGCTTGAAGAGGAGAGTATTGTCACGATTGTATCTTTAATATCTTGTATTTCCATTGTAGTCCTTATACTTAGTGCAATGCCCGCTCCCGACCTTACTTGCGATAATCGAAATTAGTGTCCGAATGGTACTTGTGCATGACGTGGACCTGACATGATATGCGGAAGTGGACCCTTACTTATGCCTCGTAGCCCGAGTTTATCCTGTTTGCCTAACTTGAAGAAAGTATAAATATATTTTTGAAGAAAATATAAATATATTTTTGGGAAACCGTAAACTTTCACTTAGTGAGAGTTATTATAAAAACATTAAGTTTTTATATACTGAATAAAATGTGAAATAAATATGAATTTATTTCTGAATTGAAATGTATTTCGTAGAATAAAATATGAACTGCAAAACATGAATTGATGTATGTAAATTAAATTGAAATCATGGAATTATGAAATGTTTATTCAAAAATGTTTATGAATAAATCATTAAATAATTTATGATGATTAGATGATATATTTATGGAATATATATTTTACGTAATGTATAACAATGTTGATATGTTTATGGAATATATATTTTATAAATATATATTTTACGAACTGTGGATGATTACTAATATATATATATATTACAAACTGTAGTAATGAATATTTATGAATAAACCATGAGAAAGATATTGATGATGATAATTATGATTATATTTATGAATCCATATCCATGGAACTGAAGAAACACTATTATAGTGGTCAAAATACTATAGTATTCCTGCCTATCCTGTGGTACTCAAACACGTACCGTCACACTAGATAGGAGGCTAACATCTAATGCCAATCATACTAATGAGAACTGACCGGTGGGATGACCAGTTGGGGCGACACTTCTTCTTCCATTTTTGTCCCTCAACTTATGCTCAATAATCAGTTTAGTCCTCTCTAATTGAAATCCAAATTGACTCGATTTCGTCATAAACACCTACAAACACTTAACAAAAAAAAAAACAAATATAATAACGACTAAAATAAATAGAAACACTCGAATTACTAATAAAAACCAAAGCACAAAGAAGTAATAAACTCTAAAATCTAGAGTTTATCAACTCTCCCACGCTCGAACTTTTGTTAGTCCTCGAGCAAAGTAAAACTAAAACAAAGAAAAGAAAGGGCAAATTTGCGCGCAAAGGTGGACATCGTTAAAAAGCTCAATGAGGGAAAAAGATTACCAAAGATAAGTGATCTAACCCGGATCTATAAGGTTGGAAAGAACTAAAAACCCCTTGTCACAAATTTACCAACGACACAAAAAAAACAACAAAAAACAAAGCATGATACAAAACAACAATTAAACATCCTAAAATATGTGTGGGAACATAGTCATCATCAAGTGATCAAAACCCCGTATCGTGCAATGCGAGCATGACATATATGCTAGCTAATCAGCAATCATGCACCATCAAAAAATGAATTCCTACCTCAAATCAGAATATGAATTAGATGAACACTTCAATCTCTCAACAATTTAATAAATTCACTCAAAACTGACAAGAGATTACTTTTTCCTCACGCACTCGTGCACTCAACATTTATTTCAGTAAGTAAAACTATTCATGCACTAGTAGAAAATACGGCTAGCGCCATGTCAAAGGTATCCACGGCCTAACAAACGGGCGTAAAGCTATCTTCCGCCACGATTCTTTAAGTGTGGTAATTTTTTTGTCCACGAGTGGACAACCGTGGCGTAAGATACTTTAAGCCACGATTTTTTTAGAACGATAAATAATCGTGGTGTAAAAGGATAATACACCACGGTTTTTAAACCATGCATGTATTTAATTAGCTCCACGTCGTGAAAACCGTGGCCAAATCGATGAACATAATTAATTAACTTTCCAGATTCCCCTTATCATCTTGGAAAATGCTATAATCTACCCTTCAATATCTTCTCTCTCGCCCACAACACAACCCTCACTCACTTCTCAAACCCTAATTCTCTCAAATTCTCTCTCTCTCTCTCTCTCAATTTTTTCCTTGAGCGGCGACTAAATCGTTTCAAAGGTACAATTTTTGTATAAACTTCTCTGTTAATTTGAGATTATGGTATGTTGTCAGTGTTGTAGATGAATGATTTGATGTTAATTTTAGTCTTTTGCATGATTTTGATGAATAAATTTTAGGTTGCATGTACATGCAATTGATAGTACTGTAGTTGCTATTTACGGAATGGAAAAAATATCTCTTTCCGTTAATGTAGTAATTTATATTTTCAGAAGTTTTCTAAGAGTTGTGCCATTTACTCTGAATCACTCTATTTTGCATCAATATGGTCTTAATTTTGGGTTTATGGTCCGTTGTTACTGTAATTGTTGGTAGTTGTAGTTGCTGTAAGAATCTTGTCTTCATGTTGACGGTTTAATTGACACTCTCTGATTTACTTGTCCCTCGTTTTCTCTGTTTTCAGTCCACAAAAATAGTGCAGCATTTTGAGATGACTATCACATAGAGCCAAACCAATGATGGTCTTCATATTAAAGATGCAGTAGTAAGATTACTATTTCATGACAATTTTCGATTTATATATGTATATTGTCGAACTTTTTATATTTATGTTTTAGTTATCTCCTTATATTTTCAGTTATTGCCAAGGGATTGGCTGAATGAAGTCCCAGGAAGTGAACATGCCCTGAGAATTTGCCTCACTATTACGGGACAAGCATTCTTTCATATCCCTTTAGGCCGGATTCAAAATACTGAAGGCTTGAGTACCAGATTATCTGTCATCGATATATCAAAATTCTGCCATGTACGTGGATTGGCGGCAGGTACAAGACTTCAGTTTGATTCTTTGGCTTTCAATGGAGACAACTTGGCTACTCGTGTAACTATATTACAAGTGGACATTCTAAATCCATGGGAACTGTTTCCTGGTAATTGGGACCTCCGTATTCCGCCAAGTAATTTCGATCTTAATTCTGTTAAGAGAGATGTCTGCGGTAATCCATCTCGTTTGGTAAGAGAGGCTAGGAATAACAACTACTTGTCAAAGTCAGTGATAAACCACCATATTTTAGGAGAAGCACCAATGGTAATAAATTATCATCCTTTGAATTTAAATCTGTTCATATATATATATGCATATATATTTTATTGACCATTTTGATTTAATTCGTCTTTTCAGAAGCGCCGCACTACACAGCTCCGCAGGTGTGGACTTGATGTTGATCAGATCTGTCCAGTTAGACTTGTTGCCAGGTCGATGGTATACAATTATTAGCTGAAGGTCAACATGGAGGACCGAGATTCCAAGATTTCAGGCTACGGGTGGCTAGCATTTTGTAGTGACCAAGAAGTAGTAGTAGGGGATAGATTTAGACTCTTATCGGTTGAAATGACACCAGAGCCATACATGGTTTTCCTCGCTAAAGTCATCAGAGTAGATAATGTAAGAGGATGATGATGGCCGTCTGGAGTTAACGGGAGATCGGTGGTTTGAATTCATTAGGGAGAATGATCTGGAGATGGGAGATGTATGGGGAAGTCAAGAGAAGAAAGGGACGATGATACGGGGAATCAAACCGGATAGACCAATTATGCTAAGGAAGGAATGACGATGGGAGGTAATGGAGATTGAGGTCGATTTTATTTGAGTAGATCGTTAGTAGTTTAATTTGGTGTATACTTGCATATGCCCCACAGGTTGCCAGTGCTCCGAACATGTAGTACAGCAGCTCCGTCTATCTTCTTGCGAGCAACATTTGTAGCCTTTCACTTCATTCAAGATATGTCTGGTCAACCGTCTTTTATATTTCTAGCAAGAAAAGTTTCGGGTGTTTCAAGCTTCTATTTGGTAAACTCATGTCTGGCTCCATTTTTCAGACTCTCGAAGCTTTTCTTGCTGGAGGAACTCAAAGATATCCTATCAAGCAGATCTTGTATCCTGAGACGGTCTTGCATATATTTTATTGCTCGCAAGAAGTTGGTTGGAGCTACTGTACTCCATGTTTTGAGACTTGCAATCTCTGTGGTGTCTTCAAATATACACATAAATTCCACTCGACCTCATTCTCCATTAACACTCATCACAATATCTTCATTCGCGTATTAGCCTAATTGAGAAGTCTGCATCCTATACCATCACTTTCTTCTTTAGCGATGTTTGTAACTCTGAAAGATAAAACACTATTTTGATGAAATTAATCTTTCTGTTTCAACTCGAATTTATGACGATGAATGTGTTCATTATATGAAGTCTTTATCAGGCTATTTTAATATGAATGCTATTCTCTGTTCAATAATTATATATAGTGTTTAATGTCTTAATTGAATTGGAGTTGTCTGTTCAAAAGATTAATATGCACTATGCAGGGGCTTAGTTTGAAAAAGGTACTCTATTTGGGGCCGGAGTATAATATAGCACCACGGTTTAAAAACTGTAATGTATTATTATGTACCGATAGTTAAAAACGTGGACGTTTTGGTGGCAGGTTTTTAAAAATTTTCGCCAAGTAAAAATGGTAAACGCTCGACATTCACAATTCATTTGCACTTCAATTCGTTTTCGGCTCAAATTCTCTCTCTACAATCGGATTTCGACCCTTCTCACAATCAGCTCCTAAATCTTGTGATTTCGTCTATACTAACCATCGGCTCTTCAATTCAGATTTTGAAGAAGTTTAATCTCTCAGTTCAATCTAATAAGGTAAAGATGCTAATCGACTCTATACGTACCACGTTGTGACTTCAGGTATGCAGAATAATAAAATTAAATATAGGGCTTATCACTAATTTTCGATTTTGTGTAGATTATCTTGGTTTCATAATAAGAATTAGGTTGTTTGTTAATATGAAATAAAATCTAGAGTTTGTGGGTACTATGGGTGGAATGTGTTTGACAAAATGTCTGGATGAGATTGTACTTATGGCTGAACATGTAGCTAATTATCTGTTCTTATATAATTTAGTGGCAACAGATGGCTAGTGAATCAATTGAGGTTCAGTCAGAGATAAAAATTATTCAAACAAAAAATTCATAGGAATTAATGAGGTTGAATAATTTACAGTCAATGATAGTACATCGAATTGAAAATAATCAGAGGGAACAATATCAATTCAAACGCAGACAAACAAATCAGCAGAATGAATTCGAAAATGGTGAAGTGAGTAAGAAGAAGAAAATCGATCAGGTGGAAGAAAAATTTGCAGGTTGCAGAGATTTAATTATGAGGAATGCATCAAAAAAATTGGCCGGTGGTAGCAAGCAGTCACAATAGCTCTCAAAATAAAAACAAAAAAAAACAGTTGGTTAAGAAGAACACTAATGTTCGGAAGGAGCCAACACTAGCCCAACAGATTCAACAAATTCATAAAAGCTATGGTCCTGAACGTGGTCAGGAGGTGGTAAAGCAAGGAATAAGCGATGAAGAGATGCAGGAAAATGAGGCTGGTGGCACAAGAGAAATAGAGAAGCAAAAAACTAATTTAGTTGAAAGAAGAGGGGATGAGAAGAAGGGAAGTCCGTCTGGTGGTATAGGAGGGGAGAACAGCGATAAGTAGGTCATTAGAAAGAAGAGATAATGAGAAAAAGAGAAGTAAGTCTGGTGGCACAGGAGAGAAAGAGAAGCAGGTGGGTCAGTTGGAAGAAGGGAGGATGAGAATAAGATAATTCACTCTGGTGGCACAAGAGGGAGAGAGAAACAAATAAGTGGGTTAGTTGAAAGAAGAGATGATATTGTTTATGATAACACTGCATCGGGAGGACAGTCAAAACAGCCTGGAACAACGAGGCCAAGTTTGAGAGGCTTACTTAATCAATTAAAAAAAGGAAAGAGTCAAGAAGCAACCAAGACTGTTCCAACGAACCAAAAGAAAAACAAATAAACAAATAGTAATGATAATTATGCACTGTTAGATTGTTACTTATCTCTTTCATTAAAATTAATTAACATGTTTATGTTTTACCATAACTAAAATTGTAGAATGATCATTAATTAGAAGAGAACATTGAAGAAGAAAGTTGTCTATCTAGAAAGAAGAAAATGAAACCAACACCAAAGAGACCATCTATGTGCCTCGATGAATTCATTGAGAAAAAATGGTCAGATGGGTGAACTACTAGAACTTGGAGGAGCAGAGAAGGCTGGTGATGATGAAAGAGTAGATAATGTGGCTGGTGAGGATGAAAGAGCAGAGACCTGGCTTACGATCATGAGGAGACACGTGTTTCGGATGATACGGATACTCTTCCACTTAATATTCAACGAACGGGAAGTAGCAGTAATGGGCCAAGTATGTTATGAATATTTAATAACCTACCACTTTATTCTATTAATGAATATGAATATGAGTTTGGATTTATTACAGCTTCATCAAGAAAAACTCGTGGTCTCTCTACGTGCGCGAAAGTTCATTCCATAAATTATGAAGATAGAGTGGAAGTCATTTTTGACAAAAATAGAGAAGCCTGTGGTCGAACAAGGAAAGTAGTTGGTGAGTTCTCAGCTTTCCTTGGAACGCTTGCAAGAAATTCCATAAAGTGCCCATTGGTATATACGAGTTGCCCTGTTGTACTTAAAAAGGATGAGTTATAGGAATATATCAATATACGTATGTATGAGTTTTAATTCCCTTTATGCATCTTTATGAAGTTGAATGTGTGCCTTACATGTATTTTTTGGTCTGTAACCGTTGTAGTGCAAGTATGTCGTACCTCCATCTGCATACAAGGCGGTCATACGTATAGTTGGTGATGCTTGGCGGAAACACAAGAGTAATGTCCAAGAAAACGGTCTTCGATCTGTACACGAAGAATACAAAATGGCACAGCTAAAATGTTTCCTCGTGAATGATGCATTGAACTATATTAATTCTATTATTGTAAGAAAAGCTTGCGACAATTCAGGAAGATGGAAAGAATGATATAGAAGCCTTTTAATGTGTCTTCGAGAAAGAAAAGCCCCGGGCGGATTAGCTGTGGAGGGAGGATTTTGACTCCTATAATGTTGAGGGAAACCCTCTATAAACAAGAGCAGGAGGCCAAGCATGCAGCAGAATTGGCGACAATTCATTCTCAATAGGAAGAGTTCGAAGAGAAGCAGAGGCAACTTGAAGAGAGAGAAAGGGAGAGAAAATAGAGGGAAAAGATAAGAGCACGAGAGTTGAGGGACATGGCGGAGGAGGGAGAGAGAAGAGAGGGAGAGGTAGAGGGAAAAGGAACATTCTGTTGTCAGGAGCTTGTTGAGGCAAGTTCTAGAGAAGGGAGGGTTGGATTTAGGTGGAATCTTTAGGCTTGAAGCATTGTTGTCACCATCGACTCCAAAGATGCAAACAGTGCTCTACGTTCTTCCATAAGGACCAATGATCATGGTCATAAGGCTAGTGAGTTGGACTCCATTGACAATACAGGATGTGGAAGTAAAGTTTAATTTTTTACTTTGAGTTTAATTTGTTCTTAAATGATAATGGTTAATTGTTTTGCCTTGACTAAGGCCATAATACTCCAATAATGGTTTACAGTTGTATTTACCCTATATTTTTCAATAAAAGTAAATGTTACACTTGAAGACTTTGATGACATTTGATAATGGTTAGCAGTTTAGCCCTTAACTGTTATCTGTGGAATTTTTAAAATGGTTAACTATTGTGGCCTTCACTGTTAACTATTGCGTGTTGAATTTCGATATTTCTTGAGATTTATTTGACTTACAAGTAGCTCGTAAAGAGTAGCATATCCATAGTGACAAAAATGATGATCATTAGTCTGTAGGGAACAACGTAGATATTTGATAGTCGTACATGATGGACCACAACTTTTTGTAGCCTACTTGTTTAGCTAAACATTAATTAGTTCACAAAAGCATATGTAGAACAAACTTGTAGGCATTATACAACTATTATAAGTAATATTAAATTGTGTTTTTAATTAAATAGTTCATTCATTAGTAGAAGTAAATGTCAATGCGCATGCTGGTGGTTTCGGAATTAAGAATTGGAATTTTGCTGTAGTATATGAATATGCCACAGTTTTTTAACCGTGACAAAAATCGTGGCAATATATAGCCACGGTTAAGAAACCGTGACAATCTTTGGTCACGGCTAAAGATTCGTGATGGAAAAGGCCAATAGGAAAAACCTGGATCGATTTTTATACACCACGGTTTCTTATAACCGTGGCGGAAAAGTGATGAAAATCGTGACATATACCTAAGCTACGGCAGCAAATTTTACGGTTCAAAACTGTGGCGTAAAGTAAAAAACCGTGGCCTATTCTTTTCGCCACGGTTTTTTGGCTTTAAGCCACGCTTATCAGACTGTGGGTGTATCGAGATTTTCTACTAGTGATCCTTGCACAAAATTTTCAGTATATCAACATAAAATTCGAGTTATGCAATGCTCATGAGGATTTCAAAGGCTAGTCTTTTATCACAATTTCCACTAATACAACAACACAATCATAGATCAAGAAGGTCTTTGGCTTCCGGTTGTAACGTAGGGTCAACATATCTGTCACTTCCTCACGGGGGCGACACTTCTTCTTCCATTTTCGTTCCTCAACTTATGCTCAATAATCAGTTTAGTCCTCCTGCTCTATTAAGCTCTATTGAAACCCAAATTGACTCGATTTCGTCATAAACACATAACAAAATAAAAACAAACAGAATAACGACTAAAATAAACAGAAAAACTCGAAATACTAATAAAACCCCAAGCACAAAGAAGTAATAAACTCTAAAATCTAGAGTTTATCAATTATAAAATAAAATAATTTCATATAATCCAAAATTATCTAAATTATAGATTGGATTTCCTTTTGATCAAAACCGTAGGATTAGATTTCTTATCTACGAATATAAAATAAAATAATTTTACGTAATCCAACATTATCGAAATCGTATCCGTTAGATTGGATTTCCTTTTGATCAAGTCCGTCATATTAGATTTTTTATCTCAGAATATAAAATAAAATAATTTCACATAGTCCAACATTATCTCAATTGTAACCATTAAATTGGATTTTCTTTTGATCAAAACTGTAGGATTAAATTTCTTATGTACAAATATAAAAAAAAAATTACATAATCAAAAATTATCTAAATCGTATCCGTTAGATTAGATTTCCTTTTAATCGAGACCGTTAGATTGGATTCGTCGTCTACACTTACCAAACCATATGCCTTCTATAAATTGAAGATGTTCTTCATCAATATCATTCAAGCTCTCATTTTTTATTCTTCACATATTTTTTCTCTAACTTATATTTTATTAAATATGTTTTCGTCTTCATCCACTAAAAAAGAAGAGTTTACTAAAGAGGAAGATCAAGTTTTAGCTCATACATTTATCCATGTCTCTCTAAATCCAATCATAGGTACAAGTCAAATAATGCATGATTTTCGGGACAAGGTCACGGAAGAATATCGCCAAAATTCACTACTCTAAGGTCAAAAAAAATCTCTTCAATCTAGATGGTACACCATTAATTCGAAAATTCTAAACTTTAGAAGATGTGTTCGACAAGTAGAGGATTTGCATATGAATGGCGCCTCTGAGGAAGATGTAGTGAGTTGTATTATTTTTATTTTTTGTTACAAATAATATTGTTATATTTATAAAATTATTTTCTAACTAAATCACCGTTTCATTTTCTCCATTTTTATGGATAGATCGAGCAAAAGTAGCGATGGCATCGGATCCTAAATTCGAGAAAGGATTTAAGTTTAACCATGTGTAGCCCATTCTACGTGATGTAGAAAATTTTACTAAATTCACGCTTACTCCAACTTCAAGAAAGCAGAATATTTAATTCGATGATAATCAGTTCGATGATAATCAATCTGGATGTGCCGCTTCAAATTCTCAAGACATCTCATCATTTTCTCTTAAATTAAATGATATTTTTCAATCTGAAGAGCAAATAGGTATCGGTGAGTCTTTATTATATATTATTAATTTCAATACATAAATAATCTTTATTATATAATTTTATCCTTTCTCTATTAAAATATTAATTGTATGTGTGTAAAGTTAGTGGAGGGATAAAAATGAAAAAATTGCATTGATATTCTCAAAACGTCATCTATTTAAAGATAAAAAATATCTCCAGAAACGTCATCTATTTATATACGGAAGGAATATTGGATATGGTTAAAGAAAGTCAAGTAATTGTGAAACAAAATAAACATTTACTTGAAGGTATATAGCTCGAGAGTGAAAAAAATTAAAATTTAGAAAAGAACGTGTTGAGAATAAAACATTGACTAAAAATCTTGACAAAATTTCGAATCCCTTTATTACCTCTATAGCTTAGCTAGGAAGAGAAAAAAAAAATAGAATCTGAACTCTTCATTTCATTCTTAATTTCGTTTGTAGTTATTGAGCCAAAGGAGTTTCTGGAACGCACAATTGGGGATACTAGTATTAATTATGCAAGAGAAGATCCTCGTGATCCTAGAGAAATGTCGGAATTTTCTGATATACGACTCAGGTTTGTTCAACTTGATGCTGCTTATCCATGGTTACCTGTTTTACTGGAGAGCTGGAGAACTTGCTCGTTATGCTGCCATGTTGGTTCCTCATGACCAGGTAGTAGTAATAAATTTTTATCTTTTTTTATACATGTGTATGTATTGCTCTCCAAAGAGTATATATTTGATTTCAAGTCTTCATTTTGCAGATGAATATGAATATGGTGTTGTCTATAACCCTGAGGCATTAGAATTGTTTGTCATGAAGAAAGTTTTCGTGGTCTACTCTTGGTTGGAGCAAAATAATGTTACAAAGCCTAGACTCAAGAGTCAAGACAAGTGACACGGCTAGGATGCTTGGGCTTGGAATTGGTGATGAACTTTTTGAATCGGTCGACAAACGAAAACAAATAGTATATTACATTCATATACAGAAAGTAGCTCCAATATCGTGAAGTATATTTGGAAGGGACATTAACATTTATTCTACTTCAAATTCTATTTTTTTAATAAATTGTTATTTTAAAAAAAATCGTTAATAAAATTATATTTTTATCGATAATTTGTTAATAAAATCATTTTTTCGTTAAAAAATGTACATCTGGCAATCATGTCATCGCCAAACAAGCAATACGTCACTTGATGACTCAGTAAAAATGACACATTAACATCAACCTTCATAAAAAATCCCAGCTTCCGATGACCACCACTTTTGGCGGCACAGCCGATCGGTGGTCGAGGAATTCAAAAAATGTTTACATGGCCGTACCCGTTTCCACGAGATAAACGTCGTGGTACTGTCGGATTTTTTCAAATTTCGAACCGTATGGTGTAGATCTACGCTTAAAGGTGCGGTGGCCGAAATTTTAAGCTTAGATCTACACAAAACGGTTGGAAATTTGAAAAATCCGGCACCAGTACGACGTTCATCTCGTCCAAACGAAATCTGGCATGCAAAATTTTCTAGAATTCGTCGACCACCAACCGGCGGCGCCGTCAAAAGTGGGGTGTTGGTAGTCGCCAGATTCCGGAAATTTTTACATGGTCTAAAACGTTTCAACAAAATAAATGTCGGGGTGGCGTCGGATTTTTCAAATTTCGAACCGTTTAGTGTAGATCTAAGCTTAAAGTTTCGGGCATCGCACCTTAAAGTTTCGGGAATTCTCCTTGACTCAGGATGTTGGGGCGCGAGCCTCTATTCATATTTTCACTAGGATAGATTTTGCTATTGCTAAGAGAGTGGGTGCCCTATCTCGGTTGCCCACTAACTTCATGTAATTATTGTTTATAATAATAATAATAATAATGATAATAATATAAAAAAAAAAAAAATAATAATAATAATAATAATAATAATAATAATAATAACCACGGCACCTGGTTCTACTTTCGTTGCTGTTGTGGATGTGTTCAATGAGATTACCGGCTCTGTTTGTCGTGTAACCCTAGTGAGATCGCTGCCCCAAAACTTATGAAGAAATTGGCAGATATATATTTCACAAAGGTTGCTGCTTCCTCAGAATCAGTTTTCTCATTGACTCCTCGTCAGCTAGCTTTGTGGAAGTCTCAGCAGGAGCCCTACACCTCTGATTGGCTCCGTGCGGTCCCTATTGCCGGGCTAGGGCAGACCATGAATGGTCGTACCTACAGGTGTGTATTGAGCTATCGATTAGGCGTGCCATTATTTCGGGTGTCATTGCCTTGCTCTGCCTGTTCTAGGGTCTTCGCAGGAGACTCCTTTGGAGATCATGCAGTGTCATGCGCTGGTTCTGTTGGCATCAAACATCGACATAACCTTGTTCGTGACACTCTCTTGGACATCTGCTTTCGCTACGGGTATTTCCGCAGGAAAGGAGGTGGATATCGGCTTGGTTGATGGTCATGACAGACCCTTACGCCCTGGCGACATCCTGCTCTATTCTTGGGATAGGGGGCTTGACGTGTGTGTCGATCTGACTGGGTCTTCTCCTTTGACCCAATCCGGAATGGCGGACTTCGTACCTGGGACGTGTGGTGAAGGATGCTGCTCGGCGCAAGTGTGTCAAGTACAAGGATTTGTGCACGACGAAGGGCTATGGTTTTCTACCTTTCTCTTTCTCATCTTTTGGTGAATTGGAGGTGGATGCTGTTACACTGCTCAAGCGGATTCGCGGATTCTCCTTGACTCAAGATGCCGGGGCACGAGCATCTATCCACATTTTTACTAGAATAGGGTTTGCAATTGCCAAAGGAGTGGGCGCCCAGATAGTATCTCGGTTGCCCACTAACTTCATGTAATTCGATTGCAGTTTAATAATAAAATCCCATAATATTAAATAAAAAAAAAAAAAAAATAATAATAATAATAATAATAATAATAATAATAATAATAATAATAATAATAATAATAATAAATAATAATAATAATAATAATAATAATAATAATAATAATAATAATAATACATGAAACAATGTTCTTGAGCTCACTTATTCGAGAATAACAGCAGAATCTCCAAAGTGAAAAGTTTCATGTATCAATTGTGTGCAGTCCAACGAAAGAATTAGTAGTATGATACATTTCAGGGGAGTGATTCCTATAGAAACACTATTTGCTTGATTTGCAGATATACCGTTGCTCGCCTTTTTTGCGACTAATTGAATATCCAATCATGTATACTGCAACACAGTGAAGAGGGGGATTTGCTGGTGTGTATTATTAATATAATATAGATCTTACTGATTAATCATTGTTTTACGGATAATCTATATTAATTCGGAGCCTGGCATATGCATCTGAACTGAATCCAACTTGATTCTTATAAGTTTTTTTTAACTAATCGAGAAGATGAGCGTGTGATATTTTTAATTTATTATTACTATCTCCATTTCGATATTTTGGATATTAATGGCATGTATAATTAATCAAGTGTATGAATGATGTTTTTATGAAAAAAATTTCTCAAACTTTCTCAAATTGAGAAAAACATCATGTATAGTTTATCATGTATAATTTATGAAAAATTTTCATTATAAAAATTATTCCTATTATATCTAATAATTACACATGACATTAAAATCTAAAACATCAATTATTTTGAAATGTAAGAAGTAAGATGATAATCAGTATAATTTAATTCCACTCTAACTTCTAAGAATCTAATCAATCAAAACTCTCGCATATATATATTTTTATCATATACAAGTGAGTGGGTTCGTCACATTGGACAGAAAGTAGGATAAAAAAATATAATGAATTTTAATTACAAAAAATTATTAATTGTTTGAAAATAAAGATACGCATGTTTTAATTAAAAATAGGAAAAAAATATAGCACGTTTAAATAACGGATTTTTATTAGAAAATAATAGTTTAATAAAAATTAAAAATATAATATATATTATAATTTGATTAGAAATATATTTTTTTTAATAATATGCACGTTTATATAGAAAAAAAATACGCTCATTTTAATTAGGAATAGAAAAAAATATAATGAATTTTAATTAAAAAATTGTTTAATAAGAAAATTAAAAATATGTATTATAATTTTATAAGGAATAAATTTTTAAATAATAGATAGGAAATTGATTAGGAATAAAATTATTATATTAGGAAAAGGTAATTGGTAAAATTTTATTAGGGATTATTATGTTTTTATTGTGTATTGATTTCCTAATTAGAATAGAAAAAGAATAATAATATCATACTTGAAATCTTATTAAACTCAAAGTTCTAAAATACATGTGTTAAATTACTATTTATCAATAAAACGCCATGTGTCGAATTTTGATTTGATCATAAAATTTGCAATTGTAATTGAAACAAATTGAAAAAGTCTCGCTATTGTCTATAAGATATCAATGGGGAGTGCGGAAAACCAGCCCAAATCGTCTTAAGAATTTGTAACTACACATGTCACTAGTAGAAAATCTCGTAACATCCACTGTCTGATAAGCGTGGCCTAATGTGAAAAATTCATGGCTTAAAAGAAAATATCACTATTGTTTGACTTTTACGCCATGGTTTTGAATCGTGAAATTTTTTGTCGTGGCCTTAGGTATATGCCACAGTCTTCATCCATTTTCCGCCACAGTTATAGGAAACCGTGGTGTATAAAATCCATCTAGTTAACCCCTATCCCCCTTTTATGTCACAGTTTTTTGGCCGTGGCCTTAGGTTGCCACGGTTTTAGAAACCGTGGAGATACTGGAATGTGTTTGGCCAAGTTCTGCTGAAATAATTGGCACAGTTTTGAAACCGTGGCATTTTAATATAGTACTCCAGCGATAGAATTGTGGTCCCGATTCTAAGCCACCTTCATTTTAAATTTTTCCGAAGTTCGATTTATCAAAAATAAATTCACAACTATTAAATCAAAAACACAATTTAATATGAATAATAAAAACATAAATAAAAAATAATAATTTACATATCATTAATTCCGTTAATGTAAACCTTGTCACAGAAGGTTAATCGCATGGAGTACAAATAAAGCTTATTATGTACAAAAGGTTAATCCATGCATTCTGATAAGCTCATAAATTAAGATCAATTTCCAATCCTTATACCTACAAAAATAAATAATTAGATATATGTTCATCAAGTAGAAGTAAAGCTTATCACAAAATTGAAATCCAGTCATGCATAATGCAAATATAATACAATTAATCCAGCATGACGTGTCTTTAATCTGACTAGAAAACAATTCAACAATAATACTTATACAAGCTATGTTATATGATTTCAGACTGTATATAGAGTAATCATATTTCTAATAGTCACCAAATGTGAATTGGATCTTCTCACCTGATCATCTTGAATATCGGCTACAGCTTGAGAATTACTCGTACCTCCATTCCCTCTCTTTTTCATCAGGTGACAAACTATATAGTTGTTCTACAGAGCATATATACATATACATATATATATTAAGCACATATCTTTATATAATTAATATATATAGCAATGCATCACCATACATATGGGGTTCGAAAAGTCAAAGTCTGCTGTGTGCTCGTGAACGAACCATGGGGATTAAGTTTTCGATTTGGATTTGGATTTAGATACACCTTTGGTCTTGTTAGCATGAGCTGATTAGTAAGATAATATCCTTCTTATAACTTTAGTATTTTATGGAGTTGAGAACTTTTTAATGCTAGC